>NW_025737915.1:9491-21861 GCF_021292245.1 Micropterus dolomieu
GAGATGAGGACCGTGCCTGTGTGTCGGCGTTGTGCCACTGTTGTAGGGTAACGTTACGTGAACGGAAACATCCAACATGCTAACGCACTTTAAAGATTTCAGCCAAACTTTCAAGCCAATACTATATAATAATATATTTCAAGCAGCCTTTAGATGGAAAAACAGAACAGGATGATTAATCACTGAAGAAATTGCCATTTACATTGGCATACTACATTACATTACATATCTTATCTAGCCAAGGTGTAACTAATTGTAACAAATCACACTGCACAAATATTTTATTCATTTCATAGGTGTCATTTACACAGGGGACGCTGGGGACATATCTCCATCACTTTTTTAAAAGCATTTATTAAATATGTTCTGAAAAATGACTTGCAACAAGAAATGTTAAAATACAAATGAAAATGCTTTGAGAAAGGTTTATTTGCACAATGAGAAAACATGCACTGCAATCTAAATATCTATGTCCAAAAAATGTTGCTTAAGCAAAAAATAAAAATATAAGCACTGATTACTGCATTATATTCTGTTTGAATTGTCACCTGAATTTTATCTTTCACTTTATATAAATTGTTATGTTCTTGTTTAAGGCTGAACCCAAGTGCGGACACAAACACATCCAGAGGCAGCGGAAAGTTCACGTAGTTTATTTGAACAACAGAAAAAGTACTTCTTGGGAGTAGGTACAAGTAGGGGTGAGGCAGGCGGCAGTGGTGAGTGTTCCAGGCGGAAAAAAGCCTATCCACAAGCAGTGCAGAGAAACCAGGAAACTCCTCCGTCGGCTGATAACCTCTCGGCTGAGAACTCGAAACTAACGGGAGACAAGGAGAAAAACCAGTAAGTCAAAACACTCCAATAATCGAGACGCATGACATAACAAAGAAACTAGAGAAGAGCCTGAAGTACTCCACCGTAAGTGATTAGGAATAATTTGGCGACAAGGGGCAGGAAACCAGCAGGTCTTGTAGTGCCCGTATTGAGCCGATGAGGAACAGCTGCAACTCCACCAAGCCTAGGGTCTGCTTCCAGGCCTCGGGGATGCCCACTCGCACACAAGCACTCACACATAAATACAAAAGCAAAACCACAAACCCACAGAGTCACAGCACTGGCTGTGACAGTACCCACCCCTCAATGGGTGCCTTCAGGCGCCCGCCGGGAAAAAGCGTCCGGGCATTCCTAGAGCCGGAGCGACAGGAGAGAGAGAAGTTAAACCGCCCTAGAAACAGCGACCACCTAGCCTGTTGAGCATTAAGCCTCTTGGCAGTCCTCAGATAAGCCAAATTCTTATGGTCCGTCCAGACCACAAAGGGAATCCTAGCCCCCTCCAATCCGTACCGCCACTCCTCTACAGCCCTCACAATCACCAGCAGCTCTCTATTGCCGACATCCTAGTTCCTCTCAGCCATGGAAAACCTACGTGAAAAGAAAACACAGGGGTGCAACTTATTGTCCTGAGGCAGATGTTGAGACAAAACGACCTCAACCACAAACTGAAGGGCGGGGTTAGGGTGGGCTAAAACGGGAGCAGAAGTAAACAGTCCTTTGAGACGATTAAAGGCGGAGTCTGCTTGAGAGTCCCATACAAACTGGACGGCAGGAGATGTGAGGTGAGTGAGAGGAGCCACCACCTTGCTGTAATCGCTAATGAACCTGCAATAAAAGTTCGCTAAACCAAGAAAGCGTTGCAACTGTTTCCTTGTAGAGGGGACCGGCCACTCCTCCACATCCCTAATTTTGACGGGATTCGGCTTCACCTGCCGCTGCTCGATAATGTACCCCAAAAAACCAACCAGGGTCACATGGAAGTCACACTTCTCTGCCTTGACAAAGAGCTTATTATCCAACAACTGTTGCAAAACCAGGGTTACATGTCAACGGTGTTCCTTCATATTGCGAGAGAAAAATCAAAATATCATCCAGATAAACAAAAATGAACCTGTTAAGCATGTCCCTCAGCACATCATTGACCAAGGCCTGAAACACAACCAGAGCATTAGTTAACCGGAAAGGCATGACAGGGTACTCAAAATGACCGAAAGGGGTGTTAAAGGCCGTCTTCCATTCGTTGCTCTCCTGGATTCTAATGAGGTGGTAGGCATCCCTCATATCCACTTTAGTGAAAAGAGTTGCCTGATGTAAAGGCTCAAAAGCTGGGCGTACTTGTCTTTTAATGGTAATATCGATAATCTATGAACGGACAGAGAGAACCATCCTTCTTGCCAACAAAGAAAAAACCCAGCCCCAAGAGGTGAAGAGAATGGGCAGCAGTCAAAGAGTCATGAACGTACTTTCCATGGCCTCCTTCTCAGGTTGGGAGGTGTTGTACAATTGCCCGGGAAGGCAGTGGAGCGCCAGGAACTAAATCTATGGGCACAATCATAAGGTCTGTGGGGTGGCAGCCATTGAGCACTCGTTTACTAAACACCTCCCCTAAATTGTGGTACTCAGGAGGAACTAAAGTGAGATCAGGAGGCTAAGGTTTAGGAGTCAACGCTACCTGACTGGGGGCCAAAGCTGCTCTCAAACAATGACTGTGACAAAAAGGGCTCCAACTGACAATCTTATTCGCAACCCAGTCTATCTGAGGATTGTGACGCTCCAACCAGGTGAGACCTATGACCACCGTAGAGAGGGGAGATGTAATAACACACAATCTAATCAATTCACGATGATTCCCTGACACAACGAGCTCTATGGGGGCAGTAGAGTGGGTGAGCTGCACTAGCAACCTCCCATCCAGTTCATTAACCTCCCTAACCTCAGACACAGCCTCTAACTCCAAACCCAAGCTCACAGCTACAGAGGAATCTAAGAAAATCAGCCCCAGCCCTGAAGTTCAACAGTCTGGCTACCTAACAAAAGGAAATAAGGATGAGGGACTAGGAACAGAACAACTGAGACTCCGCCAAGCCTAGGGACTGCCTCCGGGCCTGGGGGGACGCCCTCTCGCACACAAGCACACACAAAAATAAATAAACAAAACCACAAACCCACAGAATCACAGCACTGGCTGTGACATAAATAAAGAGAATCCTACCAGAAATTGGTGCAGAAAATGTCTCCAGAATGCAGGAAGTTACGTGTTTAAAGCTCAAAATGTATATATTTCAGCATTAAATATTTCATCAAAATAGTGTTAATCTTCTTGTCTTGTTCTTGTGAACATAATATTGTGAATTGTGCATGTGAGCTAAGTGTATCGTCACACCCCTAATCTGAACCTCTATGTCCCCACCACTTCAACACAAAGGGACGTCCTTTCATTCATTTTGTTATCAGAGTACAAACACACCCCAAAAAGCTATTGTGTATTAAATATGAATGGGAGTATTATAATAAGATGTTTTATTAAATTCAGGTAACTTCGTAAATAATTTTCTCTGGCTTAAAATTCATACAGATATTCCATTATACAGCAGTCTTAGGTGGAATTAAAAAGGTCCTAAAAAGTCTTAAATTTAACTTGAGAATCCTGGGGGTACCCTGTAAACGGCAAAATTTTCCTTTCCACAAATTGAGTCTAATGTATGAGCTGGAAAGCATTGAGAAATCACAAAGGTCTGATAAAGAAAGGCAAGAAAGAAAGAAAAAGGGGAAAGTTAGCCCTCATTTGAACATTTATAAATGGTGTATTGTTGCTGTAGAGTATCAGAAAATTTATTTAGCAAGCACATTTTATACACAGAGGTAGATTCAAGGTGCTGTAAAAGCAAGTTAAAACAACAATACTAAAATATTGTACTTTAGTAAAAGTACCGTTACATTGATGAACTGTATTGGAGACCAGGGGTTCCATTACCTGAGACAGTCAACTGAGTATTAAGGTGGGGATTATTGATGGAGCAGGAGCCATACACATTGTTATTTTGATTGTTTATTCAATTTGTGAAGCATTTGATAGCTGTCTTTGTTGTGAGTAGTTCCACAGGGGGGGGTCTGGCCATCCTGCCTGTGTGGAAAAACCTCAATCAGTGATAGTCAAGGGGGGGGGGGGGGGGTTTATGTGATTATTTTGAGTATGCTTTATTGATTTACTGATAGAAATTTGTATTTATGTAAATATTCATTCTTTGGGCTCTATTTTTCTGTGGTGTTGGGTTTTTGGGTAAATATTTATTATTCTAAATGATGGTGGTCCCATCTGAGTAGTTTTACCCACTTAATTACCTGCAGGAGGGAGTGTATAAAAGGCAGCAAGTTATTTTCAGTGTAAATTTTTTTTGTTGCTTGTTGGTGTCGGTGTCTCTTCTTGTCAGTATGGAAGACAATAAATGCCACGTTTGTGCTTGCATTTTACCTCTGTCTCATGTCTCTCTCTGAAAAACGTAAAGCCACCGCCAGGCCATCGGACATGAACTTTTACTTAAGTACAAGTAAAGTTACTGGTATAAATATCTACTCAAGTAAAAGGAAAAAGTAGCTCATTTAAGAGTAAACATTAGTTACTTTTTTAACCCCCTAAAATAACTTATTTATACTGATTTATTTATCAGTTATTATACTTATTTATAGGCCTATATGATTAAATTGCAGTCTTTTGCGGTCTGATAAGGGCACAAAGCCAGATTGTATTTCATTTGACAGATCCTTTGTCATAGCAATGGCACAGAACAATGTTAGAGACCTTTAATGTTATTATGAGAAGTTTTGTGAATGTTTTTCCTTCATTATGAAACTGTGGCAGAACAGATTAGACTATGGTGGCCCACACTGGACTGTATATGAAGTCATATCCCTATTTACATTCAAACAGGTGGTCATTTTAATGGGACTTCGTCGGCATCAGCATAATAAATTTTTCATTTTTTGGCTAATTTAAGCAAACCCTCTTACCAAACTATGAAAACTTATTTTACCAACTACCTGTGGTACAAGCATCGTGCAGACTATGGGGGAGCTTGGCTCCTCTTAATAAGACAAAATAAGTCATTTCTATTTTTCCGTATCACCATGGATCATGCGTAAAATGAGTAGCGTCGGGTTTCATCCAGCCAGAGGGAACGATCACCGACCGTCCACAGCGCGACCTCCTCTCCCTGGCCCTGTCTGCTCCCCCTCGCTGCGGACGGTCGGTGATCGTTCCCTCTGGCTGGATGAAGTCCGAAGCTCCAGTTTTACGCATACCCTGCTGCAGCTGGAGGCTCTCTGCAGCAGGAGTCCCAGTCAGTCCTGTCTCTGAGGCACGCGCAAACATTATATTTTTTTACTTAGTAACGGCTATGATTTAAAATGTAGCACTTAAGTAAAAGTAAAATTACTGATAATAAAAATGACTTAAAAAAGTACACAAAAAACTACTAAGTTATAGTAACGGAGTGTTTCAACGCAACATACAAGAGATAAATCTATATAGAAATAAAATAAAAATTATTTGGCAGAATAAATAAAATCTAGATGAAAGAGTTAAAGAATAAAAATAAATTAAAAAAATTTAAATTATAACAATACTATTGTAACACCTGTTCCATTTAGCATTTAGTCATATTCTTATACTTTACTTTTAGTCATATACTTTACTTTTAAATTATTACAACTCTTACAACCTTTGTTCCCTTATACTGAAATTAAAAACAACTCACATTGCCTCCAGAAAGATTAAGAAATTATAATAAAGTTATATGCCTCCTATTAGGGCTTGAAGAGTTATTACCAAAACGTGAATTATCATGAGATCAAATTTAGTTATTTATTAATACAGGTACACAAAAGAATATTACTTTAGGTCAGTTTAGGTCGAATAATTGTTAGTTTATCTTATTACCTTCAGGTCTCTTTTAGATTTTCATCTTGTCTCTCAAATCCAGGGAATGTTCAGAGGTGTAGATTAGGGGGATCTGGGTAATGGACAGCCAGCAGAGCACAGAAGAAACAGCAGCAAACAAGCAGGAGGGAGACAGTTCTCCACAGTAGTGCAAAGGAGCCATCCCAATCTCTCCAAAAGTCCATATGCTATTTCATGGTGATGTAACAACAGCTTGTCTTAAACAATTGCTGCAAATGCTAACAGTATGAAAGCAAAGCTAATGGTGATTATGCCATACTAATTACTACTCACAACACAACTTTCAACTATAACACTTAGTCATGATATGGAAAACAATAAACAAACTCGTATTTACCTTTTGTAGATCATAAAAGTCCCAGCCTGATAACTGGTCCTCAGCCGGTAAATTGAGAACGTTATTGCTCTGTTGCTTTCTGCATGTGTTTCTGGCTCTGGAGCTGTGGAGTCTGGATGATGTTCCTGCTCGACACCTGCAGCTACAATCATACATTTTCATTGATGTCCACACCACTACCACATTTACACATCAGCATAACCATGATAAGCAAGGTTGTTGTTCTGAAGGATGTGGCCAAGTGGGAACATGTAGGCTACAGGTTAAACAGAAGCAGGCTGGGAATTGACCCATGGGGGACACCACAAGCCAGGGGCATGCAATTCAATTATGGTTTTCAATAGCGACAAAATAACCCATGTCCTCCAAGTACGACTTCAGGCATTTTAAAATAGTTCCAGAAATGCCAGCCCAGTATTCCAGTCTAGGTAAAAGTATACTGTGATCAACTATATCAAAGGCTGCACGAAGGTCTAAAAGCAGGAAAATTGATGTGTTGTCTAAATCACTATTAAAACAAATATGATTTTAAACCTTTATGTGATTGGCATGAAAGTCAGCTTGAACTTGATTAACATTTTAAATTGAGAAGTGTGGTAGCTGATAAAAAAAATGCCCTCCCTGTAATTTTGTGTAAAAAGGATCATTTTGAGATGTGTAGTATGCTGCTGTAGCTAGGTTGCCTTTAATTAATACGGGATTAACAACTGCAGATGTCAAGGATGAAGGAAAGGTGCCAGACAGAAGTGATACATTCACTGTTTAGAGATTTTTTACTGGGCAATCTGTTGACATCTGGACTGGTTTCCTTGTGGTTGTTGCTAGTAAGATGATGGTTTGGCTCAGGCTTGGGCTAATCTCAATTCAGATACCTTCAATTTTACTTTTAAAAAGGATGTTAATCCATCACACTTATCACCTGAGAGAAATTCAAGAGATATTTTTGGGGTCAGATTTGTCAGTGTCTCTACTGTAGCAAATAGGATGGTGTGTTATTTTTATTTTTGTTTATGATACTGGTGAAAAAAGATTATCTTGCTTTGTATTGCTGAACATTCATTTGCAGATATCCAATCATATTTGAAGTTTGGTTTTATGCCATTTGCGTTTTACAGGTGCAGTGTAAATATGCAATATTTTGGAATTGAAATTATTCAGCAGAACATCATCAGAGTCAGATTTTTCAGATGAAGAAGCAGCAGTATGGTCACTCAAGTGTCTCTTTTTAACAGCCATAGTTCAGAGTTGAGGAATGAACGTAACAAGTCAAAAAATACCCAGAAATGATCAATCAGAGCCAGGTCCTTGACAAGAGTTGAATTTGGGGACCCTTAGTGATGATGAAGTCCAGATTATGTCCTTGAGAATCAGTGGGCCCCTTCAAATGCTGACATAGGCCAAAAGTATCAAACAGTGCATTAAGTTAATTCAAATTAAATAAAATGACCAAATGACACTTGCATTGGTATGAAATCTTTGAATATGGATGCTACCCCCCTCTTCTGTCCTCCCAGGTGTCCTTAATAAAATTATTGTTCAGAGGGGCTGATTCAAAGAGAGTTTGGACTGCTGGCTTTGTCCAGCCAGGTTAAAGTTAAAATATAAAATCAAGGTTATGTGCTAAAAAAGATTTCATTAATAGGGATCTGATGTTGAGAAGAGCTAGTTTTGCTGCACATGTAGTGGGTGTTACAGGTATGGATTGGTATGGGACTTTAAGTTAATTGGCTTTGCTTGAATAACCATTAGTGTTTCTACTACTGCTAAATGAAGTTATTATAGTTCAGGAACAAGACAACACCTCTTTCCCTCTCACTAATCCAACCACGCGGCTTAATTTATTTCATCCACCCATCTCTATGTCTCTTTCTCTCTCTCTCTCTCTCTCTCTCTCTCCATTTTTCTCTCTTTCTTTCTAATCATAAATAAGCTTGTCTAACCCCTTTCTCCTTTTTGTCTCAGTTCTCATATCCTTCCCCCTCAAACCCCGTTTCTCTCCTCCCAATGGACAGCACTGTGGCCTCACAGCATGAAGGTCCTGGTTTCAGACCTCGGTCATCCCAGGTCTTTCTGTGTGTAGTTTGCATGTTCTCCCAGCATCTGTGTGGATTTCCCCCAGTTGCTGCTGTGTCCTCCCACCATCAAAAGACATGCATGCTAAAATTCATAATTCTACCAAAGTAATTGTTCTTTTTCTACCAAAGGTACCACAGGGGGATCGTAAAGCAAGATGCTTATAGAGACGTGCCCCCACCTTAAGTCTCGACCACCACAGCCCAAATCAACCCCCTTCATCCCTACCTTCTCAAACCCTTCATCACTTCCCTCTCAACCCCTCCATCATATCCTTCCTGAACCTTCTCGCTAACCAAATAAACTACTTCTTGTACCTCAATTGGTGTGGTCTTAGTGAATAGGTATAGTATAGCGTATGTATAGTTGAGAAACAGTGCACAAAGGGAATGTAAAGAAAACTGTAGCCCTTTCTTTCAGTGACTTTGTAGAAGTGTCTGACAGTGCAGCTCCAATCTATTAAAAGTGAGAGCTGTCATGTACCCTTGGAGCAACAGGCCCCTCATCCAGTGTTGATTAAAGGCCCCATGTAACAGGCAGCAACGTTATTGCACTAGGCCCTGTACCCATGTTTGCAGCATCAGATCCTGCCCCCAGTGCGGGCAGTAGGCCATGCCTCTGTCATGGCACCAGTCCTCCCGTCCCCTTCATCCCATGCTTACATTTTGATGCATCATCAAGGGGATCAAGGGGCATATGTACAGCTCTTAACCCTTCATCTGTAGGCCTACTAGATAATGATACAATGTGATTATTCATTGTAAAACATGTCCAGTGTCCAGAAGCATGGGGAGGAACAATAAAAACATACTATATATTTGAGTGTAATAGTGTGCTTTGCAGATGTAAGAACAATGTAGGTACAAACTCTCAGAGCTTTGGAGATATAAAAACACTGTAGGTACAAATTCTCAGATTCTCAAATGGATGTCTATAATAGACATCCGTTTGGCAGTGATATCTAGTAAGGTATATACTTACAGCTGCACCTCTTAAATACTTTAAGGCATTTTTCATTCTGATTTACATTATACATCTGAATCATTACTGTCAGCACTGTGTCTCTGGTGGCTCCATCCCAGGGATGACAAAATGCTTGATATTTTCCACCTAAAATATGCACAGTGGTCTATTTTCCCTCTGTGCTTCAGTGATTACAAGCCTACGTTCAAGACTAGACTCTGAGGAATAAGCCAAAATTAGCTGAAGTGCTTTTAATGTTGCAATTACCATACTCCTGTATGAATGAGATGACATAATTGCAGTCTCCTCATGACATTCATCACTTAGCAGCAAGATTGAAGATGTCATGTTTGTCACATAATTATCTATGCCAGCATTACTGTCTGGGATAATTAATAATTACCCCTCATGTCTTACTGTATACACTGGAATCTGCTGGGGACTTGTAAAGCACCATGCACTTACCTGCTCATGCTGTCCTGTTTTTGAGGGGAATTACTCTGTCTTGCACTTTTCTGCTTTTCACGGGCCAGCCTCTGTGATGCCGTCAATTTTCTCCAAATTGCAGTAATGGCTGGTGAGATTTGGTCACATTGTGCACACACAGTCTTTTGGCTCCAAGTGACATGGGGCAAATACATCCACAGCATGTTACCTCACCTTGTGGCTTACTGCTTTACCTTCATCTTCATCAGAGGGACCTGGTCTAAATTCTGACATTTCATCACAATAAAACTATTTACCAGGAAGTCACATGACACATATTTCAGATTCATCACCATTTTTATGCTTATTTTATGATGTTATGATGACTACAATATGTTTTATTTGCTGAGGCCTCTTCATCCCATTTTATGAAGAGACACAAAGCAGATCCAGCCACTGATAAAGAGAAGGGGATAATCCTGGCAGGCTGATAGAGGGACGATGTGAAGTACAGGCAAATAATCAAGCGGTTTATCCATGTTCTGGTCATAACAGGATTAGTATAGTATAAATAATTTATGCCACCAGTCCCTCCAGAATCTTGAGGAGTTTAGAAATAATTACTGAGTGTAATTTGCTATAAAAGTGTTTTTCTTGGTAGGTAACTTTGAATCGTGGTTTAAGTCTGTAGCCAGTAGCCTGTGAAGACCGCTAGCCAGGAAGTTGTACAGCCTTTAGAATGTGCTTATTCTCGGTCCACTTACAGGTACAAAAAAGACTCTGGTACGGTTAGTCTATGGTTTGAACGTGGCCCGACCTTGATCCAACACAATTGCAGAAAGCACTGCACCTTTTTTGGAGTTAACAGGCTCTCTCATATGACAGACAAGTCTCGAGACAAATACACTGTGTGACTGGGTCAGATTGTTATTATTATTATATTATTTAATTAGGGGTGATGAAATGGCTGACATGACTCAGAGAGAGCACAACACATACAGTAATACAGTAATGTTAGCAGTAATAATTTCTGATGTAGTAATCTGTTGATCTGGTTGTTTCAACATAGCCTTTATATGAATTCAAACTTTATACCTGATGCATCCTCTGCGCAGTGCCACCCAGAGGAAAAAAACTTTGCTCAGAATAGTCTTTTCTTTAACTCTTGAGAAAGCACTAAGATCTCAATTTTATATCTTTTTGAGATCACTTCACTCTGAATTGTTGTTCCTAAAACCTCTTCAGGAGAGAAAATATGAAATAAGGAAAGACTGAGTTTTTGAGACTTAGGTGAGACAAGTGGATATTGAATTCAGATTACAATAGGAGAAATGGAAGTAACAATGAGAACTCATCATTGTATCTTCTTGAGATCACTTCAATCTGAATTGTTGCTCCTAAAACCCACTTAGGAGAAAAGATGATATTAGGAGAGATTGAGTTTTTGAGACTTAGATGAGGCAAATGGATACTGAATTGAGAGGAGAAATGGAAGTAACTTATCATTGTATCTTTTGAGTTCATTCACATATTGCTAATTGCTCCTAAAAAGCAGTTCATTAGCAGGATATTAGTGAGCTTCATTGCGTTGCATTATGTTCTCTACCTGGAGAACTTTACTGGAGGATTGTCCTGAGCAGGATTTGAACCCCCGTCCTGCTGTTCTAAGGGAGGCGACAATGCAGTGAAGAACAGTGAAGAACTGATTGTCTTTAAATATAGCACAATTTTCCTTTACTGAAAAGAGGAGGAATACTATATTCACAAGTCCTCAAAATTTAAAGGTATAAATGTATTCGACAGTGAATATATTTAAGTGCTCATTCTGTATGAGATTGTTGTATCTCAGTACTTGTGTGCATTCAGTCCTTAATTAATTGATCTCTAAACATTATCTCAAAGTGGTGGGTGTTCAAGTTAAGCTGGCTGGGACTACCTTAACAAATGTGAAAACTGAAAGGGCATTCATTTCAATGACAAAATATATTTTATTTTTCTTTAGAGTAACTTGTAACTACACGGATGAGATCAACAGCAATAAATACAATAAGTTCTATACAGGATTTGAAATTAAAAGAGAGTAAAAGTATAAATAAGAAAATACTTGTGCACGTACCTGGTTCACTAAGACAAAAAATTACACTTATTTAAGATAATTTAGAGATTTCATCTTTTGATCAAAGTAAGACAAAGTTGAGTTATTTGCTCCAGAGGTCATGAGAAACTGATACGTATTTAAGAAGAATCATGAGATCCCAGGTGTCATAGCTGAGGTTTTTTTTAGCTCTTTCTCTGATCTGATGGTCCCATGTTCAGGAGACATAAATTAGACTTATTTAAGATAATTTAGAGATCTCTTGTTTTGATCAGTCGGTTGGACAAAAAGAAACATGGCAACACGTGTTCCATTTTAGCCCAGTGTGTATTAGTTTCTGGGCTTCAGGTAATATAGCTTCAAAAGGTAGGTAGTTAGATGGGTAAGTAAATTTATTTTTGTCACAATATAACAGGAGTGAAATTGAGTTTTGTAACTCCCTTCTGCTACATAGCAGATAACATAAATTAACAGAAATAAAACTATAATCAATACAGCAGTGCTGAGGATGAATTAGAGTTTAAGAGTCTGATAGCTTGGGGGGAAGAAGCTGCTCTGCAGTCTGGTGGTGCGGCAGCAGAAACTTCTAGATCTCTTCCCAGAATGCAGCAGGGTGAACAGGCTGTGGCTGGGTGGGTGCTGTCCTTTAGTATCCTTTGGGCTCTGTAGGCACCTCACCTCACCG
>NW_025737916.1:0-7339 GCF_021292245.1 Micropterus dolomieu
TGAAGAGGATTGGTCCGAGGACAGATCCTTGTGGAACTCCATGACTAACTTTGGCATGCATGGAGGACTCATCGTTAACATGTACAAACTGAAATCGATCTGATAAATAGGACTTAAACCAGCTTAGAGCGGTTCCTTTAATGCCAATGAAATGTTCCAGTCTCTGCAATAGGATCTGATGGTCAATGGTATCAAATGCAGCACTAAGATCTAATAAAACCAGTGCAGAGACAAGTCCTTTGTCTGATGCAATAAGGAGGTCGTTAGTAATTTTCACCAGTGCTGTCTCTGTGCTATGATGAGCTCTAAATCCTGACTGAAAATCCTCAAATAAACTATTGCTCTGTAGAAAGTCACACAGCTGTTTAGCAACTGCTTTCTCCAGAACCTTAGAGAGAAATGGAAGGTTAGATATAGGTCTATAGTTGGCTAAAACATCCAGATCAAGTTTGGGCTTTCATTACAGCTATCTATTATCAGTAGATCAGCAAAATGTACTTAAAGCACCAAAAGTAAAAGTACTCATAGTGTAGTAAATGTTCTCTGTCTGTGTTTTACTATTATGATGTTTTTGGATTAATGATGGATGGATGGATAGATAGAAAGATACGTATTGTTTTATTACTGAGATATTGTGAAATTTAAGAACCACAACCACTAGAAGATATTGAAAACTCCATTGACCAAAATCAATTCTGTAACATGTGGAACAAATTAAGCACAAGCAAACCACACAAAACCCCCATTCAAAACCACCAGAAAAAATATTTTGATATTAGAGACATACTACCAAAACACACAGAAACTGATTGGAGAAAAACCCAGAAGCCAAAACCCACTTGATTTTCCAAACTGATGTAAAGAATTAGTCTTAAAAATAAAATTTCTAAACCAAAAAAAGCATGTGGTACTGAAAGAATTACAAATGAAATTAAAGCTTCAAGCAGCGTCTGGCGGGCCCTCGCACCTTGATGTGTGTTGGGCTTGATGCGGTTACACTGTATATTCTGCAACCCTGCCAGTGTGGCTCTGAATTGTCACACCCTTCCAACGCTGCACAGAGGACATACACGTTCCTTCCTGTGTCCCCTATGTGGCAAAAATCTGAAGTCGATCTGACTTCATCCGATCCATTAAAGTACAAAATGTGTCAATCGCCAAAAATTACCATTAAATCAAAAACAGCCGACTTCTTGTTAGGTTTAGGCAATAGCTGTGTCTCAATTTGGATACTTCAGTGATACCAAGATGGTGCTGTCTGTAGCTGCCTCGGTGTCTTTGTGTGTTTTTGTGCTGCTTTTTATCGCATGTGGAGTGGCGTGTTTTAATGCATGTGATTTTAAGTTTTACTAACTGACAAGACTGTGAGAATGTCTGTGAATGCCGCACACCTCTGCTGACATGCTAAAGAGACAATGAGCAACAGGAGACAACAACAAGACTCCTTTTAAGCGAAGCAACGGCATTAGTAAAAGGAGGGGACAAAAGAATGGGATAGAGGGACACAGGGAGACAGCAGGGAGCGCGCCTGCGGAGGGCCTGGAAGTCCGATGGAGGTCAATAGGCCCAGAGCAAGGACAGAGAGAAGCAAGGAAGTCAGCCAGTCGTCGGGCATCGAGCAGGGGGCATTGATCAGGAGGGCAGTAGGAACAAGAGACCTGTGGGGAAATAGCTGGGCGGCTGGAACCTGCGCAGCAGCCGCTACAGATGTCTGCGAGGAGCCGCCGGGCCGATTCGGGCAGAACCAGCAGCAGCGCGAGTGCAGATGACCGAAGCAGCCAGTGTCCGCCAACGCAACTTCACTCAGGCCTAGGCAGACAGTGTGACTGCCGCCCGGGGAAACCATGAGTAACATTTAGGTATTTTGAGTTAGGCGGCACAGAGGACCAGGATAGGGGAGGGCTGCGGAGTCGGGCTCGTGGAGCATAGTGGCATCACATTGATTTTAAGTAGGCTTTTTAAACTGTACATTTTTAATTGTAGTAATAAATTGTTAATTTTGATTTTAGCCTGTGTGGTTTGTTTCTGCTGTGCTCCAACCCCGATTTTAAAGAACCTATGTGTCTGTGAGTCCTAGGGTTCATTCCCTAGGTGGCGTTGTTGGCGTGCCTTTCAACATATGTTTCTTAGCTTTTTGAATATATTTTTAGTAGTGGTGGTCATAGATTGATTTTTTTAATCTAGATTAATCTCACTGTAATCTTGGAATTAATCTAGATTAATCTAGATTAAAATGGCTCATTTGAATTCTGCCGAAGGCATTCAGAATATGTGTGCTACCCAAATAATGACTAAAAGTAAGTCTTTGAGAACGGGTTTATCAAGCCAGGTGGCACATTAGACCAGGGGCTCATCTCCTGTTTCCAAAATGCATCACAATCTGCTTGAGAAAACCATTCATTCGTAGCTGTGTCCATGTTAGCACGTCACGTTTGACGTTTGCGTAGTAGGCCTACATCTGCAGCCCGTTTTCCTGGTCTACTGTGAAGATCCTGTTATTTGGCTGTGAGCATCCTGGTGGTCCAGCCTGCAACCTATGGACTATGGCCCCCCTCCCGCCGTATCTAAAGAAGGTAGAATGGCTGCGTTTTGAGGATGAATGAAACACCTGTTTCAATCATCCCGACAGTGACTCTTGACGTTTAAACTTCACTAGCTTCTAAACTGTAAAACTTTGACATTTAAAACTTCAGGATATGTTAAAGTACTAACTAGTCTTTTATGTGATCACAACCATGGCACATGGAACAATAAACACAACTCGTCATTCAAAAAAAAAGATTGCTTGCGTTAATTTACTTTCCGTGATTGAAAACAGCTTCTTTCGTATAACTTTGTGAAAGTGTGACGTATTGACCTGATTTTTCCCTGTTCTGTTAAGTACTGTGGACTGTATGTGCTGTGGTAGTTTGGCATATCAGACTTGTATGGGCTCCGAGAAAATCGCTGTGTTTTATTCGTCCCGCGTTTCAATCATCCTGACTCTCCCCTATAGACCCAGCTTCCAACCCAACTTTGAGAATAGATTAACGGCAATATTTTTTTTAGCGCCCGATAAGAGTCTCACGTTAACGCAGCACGTTAACGCCGATAACGGCCCACCACTAATTTTTAGGTAAACCCTTTTAATTGAACTTTTATCAGAACGGCCATACACGCTTGCTGTTGTTCGCGCAGTGAAGCACTGTAAGAGAGGGAAACGAGCCGGGTCGCTCGTGCACCTCCACTACCAGCAATATTTTTCTCCAACGTGCGCTTGCTGTGCAACAAACTGGAAGAACTTCAGCTACTGGTGTGAACAAACAGACTTTCATTCATCTTCTGTTCTGTGCTTCATGGACACGTGGCCGTGTGAACTGACACTGGACTCCGCGCTGTAGCTGGCTGGATTCCAACTCTACAGAGTGGACAGCGACACAGAAATCTCCAGCAAAAGAAAAGGTGGAGCTGGCCGACCGGATACTGTGTGGAGCAGACAAACCCAGACTTCCTTGTTATTGTTCTTGGTGACTTTAACAAAGGAAACCTCAGCCAAGAACTCCCAAAATACAGACAGTTTATAAAGTGTCCAACAAGAGAGGGGAACACTTTGGATCACTGCTACACCACAGTTAGTAGTGCCTATCACGCCATCACACACGCTCCACTGGGACATTCAGGTGTTCCTGCTTACAGACAGAAATTAAAACTCTGTAAACCTGTGGTGAGGACATCAATTGCGTTTTATTTGTGCTATACAGGACTCCCTTGTAAAAGAGACTGTGTCTCAATGGGACATTTCCTTTTTAAATAAAGGTTTATATATGTACATCAAAAAAATGGACCAGTGAAGCTGTAGAGGATCTTCAGGCATGTTTGGACTGCACTGAATGGGATGTTTTTAGGACTGCTACTAACAAATAACTAACAAACAAACCCTGGTTTACAGCCAAACTCAGACAGCTAGGTTTGGAAAAGGAAGAGGCATTTAGGAGTGGAGACCGGGCCAGGTTTAAGGAGTCAAAGTACAGGTTTAGCAAGGCTGTGCGAGAAGCTAAACAGTTTTACGCAGAGAGACTACAACACCAGTTCTCAAGGAATGACTGCTTCTGTCTGGAGAGGCTTCAGACAGATTGCTAACTACAAACCTAAATCCCCCCCATTCCATGAACGACTCACACCTTGCTAATGAGTTGAACCAGTTTTACTGTCGCTTTGAAAGACAATGGGACAGACCTGACACCAGAACCCACCTCCTCCCCCTCCCTTACCATCCTGGAGAGGGACGTCAACAGACTGTTCAGGACACAGAAACCACGCAAAGCAGCCGGGCCAGACTCTGTCTCCCCATCCACCCTGAAACACTGTGTTGATCAGCTGTCTCCGGTGTTCACAGACATTTCTAACACCTCACTGGAGTCATGCCATGTGCCAGTCTGCTTCATAGCCCGTCGCCTTGACCTCTGTAGTAAAGTCTTTTGAGTGCCTTGTGCTGTCCCACCTTAAACCCATCACAAACCCTCTCCTGGACCCCCTGCAGTTCGCCTATAGAGCCAACAGGTCTGTAGATGATGCAGTAAACATGGCCCTTCATTACATCCTCCAGCATCTGGACTCCCCAGGAACCTATGCCAGGATCCTGTTTGTGGATTTCGGCTCTGCTTTCAACACCATCATCCCGGCCCTGCTGCAGGACAAGCTCTCCGTTCCTGACTCCACCTGTCCTGACGGACAGGAAGCAGCACGTGAAGCTGGGAAAACATGTCTCTGACACCAGGACCATCAGCACCGGTTCCCCTCAAGGCTGCGTTCTTTCCCCTCTTCTCTTCTCCCTTTATACCAACAGCTGCACCTCCAGTCACCAGTCTGTCAAGCTCCTGAAGTTTGCGGACGACACCACCCTCATTGGGCTCATCTCAGGTGGGGATGAGTCCGCCTACAGGTGGGAGAACAGTCTGGAGCTCAACGCTCTGAAGACAGTGGAGATGGTCGTGGACTTCAGAAAGAGCACAGCCCCACCCTCCCCCATCATCCTGTGTGACTCCCCCGTCGCCACTGTTAACTCCTTCTGCTTCCTGGGCACCATCATCTCCCAGGACCTCAAGTGGAAGCTGAACATCACCTCCCTCACCAAGAAGGCCCAGCAGAGGATGTACTTCCTGCGGAAGAAGTTCAGACTGCCAAAGACAATGATGGTGCACTTCTACACCGCCATCATTGAGTCCATCCTCATCTTCTCCATCACCATCTGGTACGCTGCTGCCACTGCCAGGGACAAGGGCAGGATGCAGCGTATCCTTCACTCTGCAGATTGCAGCTGACCCCTCTCGCCCTGGACACAAACTGTTTCAGACTCTCCCCTCTGGCAGGAGCCTGCAGTCCATCGGGACCAAAACCTCTCGCCACAAAAACAACTTCTTCTCGTCTGCAGCTAGCCTCATTAACAAGGCCAGGGTCCCCCACTGACACTCACCCCATTCAAATAATACAATCGTCTCTGCACATGTAAATATCATTTATTTCATATCATGCACAAACCTGGCACATGGCACATATTTGTTGTTAATCGTTGTTGTTTTCTTGTTATTGTTATATTTATTTTTTCATATTGTCAATTTATCTATTTATGCACACAACATCCTCTTCTGTTGTCGTTCCGATGTCTGCACAACACAAACCAGAGTATTGGACATGTAAATATGTGCCACATTGTTCTTTATCTGCTAATAGTTGTATTATTTTTCTCTATACTGCTATTATTCTTATATAACTTTTTAATTCCATATTTATATATTTCTACATCTATTTATGTCATCTGTATGTTTGTCTGCGTGTAGCACCTTATCACCAAAGCAAATTCCTTGGATGTGTGTAACACTACTTGGCAATAATAGCTCCTTCTGATTCTGATTCCTTGAGTATACTAACATGCAGTATACTGTGTGGACTATGTGCTTAGTTGCTTAGTGCGTTATTTTTGACAGGGTAGTGTAGTCTCAACTGCTGTTGTGCACTATCCCGAAATGACTATCACAATATAGTGCAATACCCCCAGCACAGAGGCCACCTGCAGAGCTCCATATTAACAGCCAGGCTTTATCACCCAAAATAAAATGCTCAATTTTTAACTTATAGTAACTTTTCACTTTAACTTAGTAATTTGCTTTGGTATATTGGAGCATTGCATAAATAAGAATTATATAAAATAAAAGCAATAGAACGCAAATACTGTAACCACAACTGTACACTAAATGTTAATGTCTAATGTAATAACAATATTAATAATGATAATAATTAAGTAACGACGGTCCCCTTTTCATACTACTTCAGTTTTTTATTTATTTAGTTTCACATGCCAAGATTTTTCTGTACATGACGAGCCAGATGTCTCTTCATTTGATTTAAATTACTCAAATGTAATGACAGAATAACAGCGGTACGAACATTAAAACTATCTTACAGCTGTGGTATCCTCTGCCGTTGTTGCTAGAGTCAGATGCTGTGTTGGCTGCAGTGGTCTGTGTGGCTGTGGCTCAGGAGGTCGAGCGAGTTGGCTGTTAATTGGAAGGTCAGCGGTTCAATCCCTGGCTCTCTGTCAGGAATGTGTGTGGTGAAGCAGGTAGGGCAGGTTGGAGGACCCAAACGCAGGACGCAAGGCAGAGGAGGTACAGTTCAAAGGGGTTTAATACAAACTAAAGACGAGCACACTTACAGGCGGAGTGGCTTATCAACAGAGTCCAAATCAGGTTATCCAAACAGAAATCCAAAGACAGGTGAAAATCAAAAATCCCACAACTGACGAGGAACAAGCAAGACTAGCACGATGAGACAGGGCAGACAACTCTACGACACGCGGTAATGATCGGACAAGGATTCTTCTTCTTCTTGTAAGATTCCGTCAGTGTAGACGCTTATGAGCGTATTACTGCCCTCCACAGGTCAAAGTTTGAACTAAATTCTTACATACAGTCCTGTGTCATGCAAGAATTGAAGGACTGCCTTGGAGATCAGTTTATGCTCGTCACTGTGCCCAAACAAAGATAAAACAGAAAAAGCCTCAACTCCAAGTCCTGACAGTTTATTAACGAGTACATTTCTTTCTGCCCTATACCTTCCGCACTCCAGGAAAACATGCCCTATTGTCTCAAGACTCCCACATTCACACAAGCCAGAAACATGCTTCCCTACAATGCACAAAGAATAATTTAATCCACAGTGCCCCAACCTCAATCTGCACATTTTAACTGAGTCCCTGCGGGACTAAATGTTACATAAACATCTCTTCCTAACTTTGGGTTGTATAGAAAAGTAGTGTCTGCCTCTAATTTCGTTTTCCCACCCTCTCTGCCATTCTTTTATT
>NW_025737917.1:0-8438 GCF_021292245.1 Micropterus dolomieu
AAAGAGTGGCTGAAGAAGAAGCACATCAAGGTTCTGGAGTGGCCTAGCCAGTCTCCAGACCTGAATCCAATTGAAAATCTTTGGAGGGAGCTTAAAATTCGAGTTGCCAGGCGACAACCTCGGAACCTGAATGATTTGGAGGCTGTCTGCAGGGAGGAGTGGGCCAACATCCCTGCCGAAATGTGCACAAACCTTGTCACCAACTATAAAAACCGTTTGACATCTGTGCTGGCCAATAATGGCTTTTCTACAAAATATTAACATGCTGTTTGTCCAGGGGGTCATATACTTGTTTTTCCTCATCAGATGGTTATCATTTTTAATAAATTCATATGATGTGATTTTCTGGAATTTTCTTTGGGATTCTGTCTTTCACTGTTAGAATGTACATATGATTAAAATTGTAGATTGTTGCATTCTTTGTAAGTGGGCAAACCTGCAAAATCAGCAAGGGGTCAAATACTTATTTCCCCCACTGTATATGTATGAGAGCCTGGAAGATATATGTATGAGAGCCTGGAAGATACATATGAGAGCCCATAAGATATGCATGAGAGCCTGTAAGATATATGTATGAGAGCCAGTGAGATTGTTTGAAAGCCTGTAAGATATGTATGAGAGCCTTTAAGAAATGTATAACAACTTGTAAGATATGTATGAGAGCCTGTAAGATATGTATAATGGTGCTTTCAGACCAAAAGTTAAACTAGTGTTCGGGGCAGTGAGTTTATATGCAAAGTAAATGCAAAGACGCGTAGAGACGCGATTTCCTGTTGGGCAGCGCAAAGCAAGGTGAAGGGGGCAGTTCCGGCGACATGAAGGCTTAGCTTTTTACTTTAGTTTTTGGGATTACAACGTTGATTTATCTTCACTTGAGCTTCTCGGCAGCTAGATTCAGTTCACATTCTGTTCCAGTATTGTTAGCGCATTTGGCACTTCTTCATATTTAGATAAAAACCAGACAAAACTGGACAATGAAGGGAGAAAAGAAAGCGAGGAGGTTGAACTACCTGGTGAGTTCAGAAAACATGTGTATGTAACTTTATTCCAGCTATTGTTGTACTTTACTGTGACCAAGTTAGCATAGCATAGCCCTGATCGATACGAACTCCATTCAGAAAACAAACATTTTAGAAGTTGTTGTCCTGCTGTCTTGCCGACAGACCTGACAAAGCATGAATTCCTATGTTTAACAAATCTGCATCACATTGTAGTTTTTTCGGCAAACTGTTTGATCCGTTTATTGCTATTTAATCACAGCAAAATGTTTACTTTGGGTTCATACAGTTGTAGCAATGGCAAGTTGTGTTTATTCGCGTTATCGCGTTGTGTGTGAACACTCCAGGGATGCCCAGCGATAAAACTCTGCGAGGAAAACGTTGCGTGGATTAAATTTGCGTTTGGTCTGAATGCACAGTAAGAGCCTGTGAGATACGTATGACAACCTGTAAAATGTGTATGAGAGCCTGTATGATATGTATGAGAGCCTGTGAGATACGTATGAGAGCCTGGGAGATACGTATCAGAGCCTAAAAGATTGTATGAGAGCCTATAAGATACGCATGAGCCTGTAAGATACGTATGAGAGGCTGTGAGATACGTATGAGAGCTTTTCTTCCAAGATGGCGGTGCGTATAGCTGCCCCGATGTTTGTGTTTTGTTTTGTTTTTGTGTGTTGATTCATTTTTCGGCTGTGATTCCCGGAACTTTTTCACCTGAGAAGAGCTCATGAACATCAGAGGAACAACTCCAGAGGATTTAGTTCCTACTTTTATCACATCATCAGTGGAGTTATTGGACATTTTGGTGAAGGGTGGGAAGCGTCAAAGGAGAGGAAAAAGAGCCGGGTTGCTCGTGCGTCTTCGCCGGCGGGGAATCTGCACACCGCTACCGGCAATATTTCTCTCCACTGTGCGCTCACTGTGCAACAAACTGGATGAACTTCAGATACTGGGATCTATTTTGGGACCTATTCTATGTTCTCTGTTTTTATAAATGATTTAGGTAAGGATGTTCAAGCAAAAATACACTTCTATGCTGATGACACTGTCATTTATATACTCATGCTCCTTCCATAGCACAGGCTTTGCAAGAGCTTCACACTGCATTTCAGTCATTACAAACTGCTCTGCTCAATTTAAAATTTGTTTTAAATACTCAGAAAACGTTCATGAAAAAGTTCATGGTCTTCTCAAAATCTCACCTACAGTTGCTTGAGGATTTTAACATTTTTACGTCTGATGGTAAATCCATTGAAGGGGTACCCACATACAAGTACTTGGGAATATGGATAGACGATAAACTTTTATTTAATGTACATATTGCTAATCTAGTTAGGAAGCTCAATGTGAAGATTGACTTTATTAACAATATTAGATAATGGGACAAAATAGTTAGTGAAATAGATGAAGTATGAAACATGAAATAAAATAATCAGTAATCAGGTTAGTATTAGTTACAATGTCAGACATACAAAACAATGTAAGTGTCTACTGATAACAGAATAAAAGAAAGAAAGAAATACATTTCTCTCAACCCCATCTGCCTTGACCAGTTGGGGTTGAGAGAGCGAGAGAGAGAGAGGGCTGGGATGATAGGGGGGAGCAGCCAACACAATAACCACACAGAAATACAGACAGTAAAGTTAATAGTGGTACAGAGTGAAAAAGAATAATGATACTTATAATTATAGAAATATTAATGATAATAATAATAACAGCATTAGTAATAATAATATTTGTATCAAAGATGGTTGAGCAGGAACATGGTAGCAGTAGGCGGCTCATAACCACAGATCCAGAGCCAGAGCAGTGACCTGCCTGCTGCTGTGTGTTCTGACTCATTTATGTAATAAAATGATCTTCAGTCAGACTGACAGACACTCGCCACCACGGCAACAAATTAACTGATAATCCTGCTTGTTCCATCTTTCTGTTCTAACAGAATTATTGAAATTACTTTTCTCATCAGATGAGTTTATCCTGACAGTCTGCAGTCTGACTGATGGTCAGACGATGGAGACAACAGAGAGTCTCATTAGTTTAGAGGTCATCAGTTCAGGTTTGTTGGTAGGCCGACAGGCCGACGCTGAAACTCTTTGGAACGATTTGGTTTTGTTTTTCTATATTGAATCAGGGTTACACTTATCACACACATAGCTGAGGTACAGAGAAGTGAAGCATATTTGAAAGGCATTGTATTACTCTGATATTGTTAACTGTCGTTGCTTCTTTCTATAAATGTGTTTAGACAGAAGGTTTGAGAGCCTGCTCTGACTGTAGTAAAGCAAAGCCACCAGACATTCACTCATTTATGAGTGATGGTGCTCTAACATTGCCACACCTGCCTCCTGACCCTTCCTTCAGCACCTGTCCATCTGATGTAGTACTGATATTATAATGATGAGTGTTTATCTCACCCAGCCCGTGTCTACCTGATGTAACACTGACATGCAGTTGGTTTGAAACCGATGTAATCCTGGTGTAGTATTGGTGTAGTGACACACTACTGAGTATTTACCTTCACTGTGTCTGCTCTTCCTGCCTCCCGTTCCTTTTTTTACTACCTGTCTACCTGAGGTAAACAGGTTGTTGAGTTCGTCCAATGGGCTTGTGGGAGTCTGTGACCTTATCGACACGTTCTGCATGGAGCCGTGGGTGGATGAGGAGTTACTGAGTTTAGCCCCGCCCTCCCCGGCCCTGTGTGAAGACGAGGAAGAGGAAGATGAAGAGCGGGGCATACTTCCTCCTGCCATCAAAGCGTCGTACGGTGGTGGTCTCTTCAGGCTCAGAGGAGTCAGAGAGCGCCCCATGCTGACCGGGGAAGGACATGCTGATTGGCTGCGGGGGTAGCCATGACCACCATGAGCGGAGCCAGATGACTTGTAGAAGTTGGAGGGGAGAGGCGGAGCAGACGAGCGGCCGGAGGAAGTGATGGTGTGGGTGGAGGGCAGATCCCGGTCCCGATCCCGGTCCCGTTCTCGATCCCGGTCCCGATCCCGGTCCCGTTCTCGATCGCGGTCCCGATCCCGATCCCGTTCCCGGTCTCGCTCCTTTCGGTGGTGGGTGGAGCTCTGTGGATGTTCACCACCTGACTTGCTATAGGAGACATTGTCCATCACGGGCAGCCGGGTGACATCTAACGGGGTGAGGGGAGACTCATCGGAGTTGGGGGAGCACTGAGCGGGGGCGGGGGGGAAGACAAGCAGCGGTGGGCGGTGAGTCAGTAGGTTGGGGAAAGGTGGAGGGATGTCACAAAGAGAGCTGCGGGACGACCAGGCTTCAGGATCCATGATGGCGGACTGAGCGTCCTGCAGGAAGTCCTCCAACATTGGATACTTCATCTCCTCGTACACCGACTCGTTCTGCTCGTCCTCCCCGGCTTCCTGACCTTTCAGCTCTCGCAGGATGTTTCCCACCATCTCGATGTAGACGGGTTCCTCGTCATCCGTGTCTCTCGACGCCGGACTCTGACTCTGGGAGGAAGATTTGTCCCATCGCAAGGAAGACTTACGGATGTAAGATTCATCAAAGGAGGTGCTGAGCTGAGTGTTGGGGTTCCTTTTGGGTTTGGGTGGAGGCATCTTCTTGTAGTCCTCACTGTAGAGATGGCATCGAGCTGCAGACACACAGACAGTGAATCTTAAACCTGGAAACAGCACATAATTCTCTCAAATCTAAAACATGGAACTGTCCCTTTAACCCAAAGGTTGAGTTTAACCAGCAGGTGTCTGGTTTAACCAGCATGTGTCAGGTTTAACCGGCAGGTGTCAAGTTTAACCGGCAGGTGTCTGGTTTAACTGGCAGGTGTCAGGCTTAACCAGCAGGTGTCAGGTTTAACCGGCAGGTGTCAGGTTTAACCAGCAGGTGTCTGGTTTAATCAGTTTAACCAGCAGGTGTCAGGTTTAACCAGCAGGTGTCAGGTTTAACCAGCAGGTGTCAGGTTTAACCAGCAGGTGTCAGGTTTAACCAGCAGGTGTCAGGTTTAACCAGCAGGTGTCTGGTTTAATCAGTTTAACCAGCAGGTGTCAGGTTTAACCAGCAGGTGTCAGATTTAACCAATAGGTGTCAGATTTAACCGGTTTAACCAACAGGTGTCTGGTTTAACCGGTTTAACCAACAGGTGTGTGGTTTAACCGGTTTAACCAACAGGTGTTTGGTTTAACCGGTTTAACCAGCAGGTGTCAGGTTTAATCGGTTTAACCAGCAGGTGTCAGGTTTAACCAGCAGGTGTCAGATTTAATCGGTATAACCAGCAGGTGTCAAGTTTAACCTGTTTAACCAACAGGTGTCAGGTTTAACCGGCAGGTGTCTGGTTTAACCAACAGGTGTCAGGTTTAACTGGTTTAACCAGCAGGTGTCTGGTTTAACCAGCAGGTGTCAGGTTTAACTGGCAGGTGTCAGGTGTAACCGGCAGGTGGCAGGTTTAACCGGCAGGTGTCAAATTTAACTAGCAGGTGTCTGGTTTAACTGGTTTAACCAGCAGGTGTCAGGTTTAACTGGTTTAACTGGCAGGTATCTGGTTTAACCAGCAGGTGTCAGGTTTAACCGGTTTAACCAACAGGTGTCAGGTTTAACCAGCAGGTGTCAGGTTTAACCGGTTTAACCAACAGGTGTCAGGTTTAACCAGCAGGTGTCAGGTTTAACTGGCAGGTGTCAGGTGTAACCGGCAGGTGGCAGGTTTAACCGGCAGGTGTCAAATTTAACTAGCAGGTGTCTGGTTTAACTGGTTTAACCAGCAGGTGTCAGGTTTAACTGGTTTAACTGGCAGGTATCTGGTTTAACCAGCAGGTGTCAGGTTTAACCGGTTTAACCAACAGGTGTCAGGTTTAACCAGCAGGTGTCAGGTTTAACCGGTTTAACCAACAGGTGTCAGGTTTAACCAGCAGGTGTCAGGTTTAACTGGCAGGTGTCAGGTGTAACCGGCAGGTGGCAGGTTTAACCGGCAGGTGTCAAATTTAACTAGCAGGTGTCTGGTTTAACTGGTTTAACCAGCAGGTGTCAGGTTTAACTGGTTTAACTGGCAGGTATCTGGTTTAACCAGCAGGTGTCAGGTTTAACCGGTTTAACCAACAGGTGTCAGGTTTAACCAGCAGGTGTCAGGTTTAACCGGTTTAACCAACAGGTGTCAGGTTTAACCAGCAGGTGTCAGGTTTAACTGGCAGGTGTCAGGTGTAACCGGCAGGTGGCAGGTTTAACCGGCAGGTGTCAAATTTAACTAGCAGGTGTCTGGTTTAACCAGCAGGTGTCAGGTTTAACCGGTTTAACCAGCAGGTATCGGGTTTAACCAGCAGGTGTTGTGTTCTCACCTTCAGCCTGCTCTGGCGTCTCTTTGGTGTCTTGGGTGTCCCTCTTGGTGACCCCGGGCCCTCCGTTCACCGTTTCAGAGCTGCTGCTCAGTTTGGTGTTGGGGTCTCTCTTGGGTTTGGGCGGTGGTTGTTTTCGGTTTTGGTTGGAGTCGTCGTCTCCTCCGCCCACGGAGTGGAGGGACTGGGATCGGACAGTAAAGCCCTGACTCGGGGGAGGCAGGCGGTCCTGTGGTGCCGGCATTGTCATGAAACCCATCCTGAAATGTTTCCCAGAATATGCCCCGTCTGTTGCCATGGCAACATCTTCACCAATCCTGGATGGACCAATAGAAAGACACGTCAGTGTTGTACAATCATCAACCAATCACATAACATTTTATAAGCTACACACAAGCCTTGTGTGTAGCTTATGTGACAAACCTAAACAGTTGATACTAACGACACTGTTCCACTGGACTGAAGCCTTCTTACTTTCTCTGTTAACCTGATTAAAGTTACCTCTGACAACGAAGGCCCCACCTGGGTGCAAGGTTTACAGTGTGTTAATAGCAGCCCAAAGTTCTTTCATAGCTACTCAGCAGTAGCATCTGGAGGTACATAAGCTGCAACAGCAACAATGAAAGTAAACTTGCGCAGTAGGCTTGCTTTTAATGATGAGGTACTCCAGACCGGCAGAGCAGTGGGCACCAACCATCATAGAGTGCATGCACCATGTTTCATTTACGTAAATACGCTGCTGCTGCTACTCTGTCGGCCCTGAAGACAGTTCCAGATTCACCATTTTACAGGTCTCCGTGAAGAACATGAAGCCTTCTCTGTGTGAGGGACCAGATCTTCAGCTTGTTCACCAGAGACCGTGGGTTGGTGAGGAAGTTGCCGGCTGGAGCTTTCCTGTGTGGGTTTATCTCTAGCTTAGCACCCATCTTTGTTCACGGTCGCCAACACTGTGTTCTCTGTAGCTTTGGAGTGGAAGCTGAAAGGATAGTCCAAACTCTGTTGGAGAACCGATGGTTGAGGTCCGAAGTGACTGTAAGTGAAGCTCGCACAACTAAATTGGGGAAACACGCAGGAAGTAACCCGACAAACTACCACTATTTTTTAAATCTGGTAAGACGCCGAGCCTCGTGATGCACTCGTACCACCATCTTGAGTACGTATGTTGTTGAGCTTTTTCCTCCATATTTACATTTATTTAAATCGTGGTAGTGACATCGTGACTTCCTGTTTGTTCAGCAGTAAAGCAAGACAAACTGCAGCTTCTCTTAATGTCAATCTGACTGGGATTATGTTCAGGTTCAGGGGCCTCATTTAATAACCAGTGCATATGAAAAACAGACTGACCCAACAGAAACGCTCTACCCAGCTACAACTGCATATACTTATTTTGTGCAACATTTCTTTCTGCATTTTTCAGGTTTTCTGTGTTTTTACCTCTTGATGGCTTCGTCCTGCCGTCTCTTCTTCTGGTGTTTCTCCTGCAGGTAGGTCCAGTTGTTCTGGTTACGAATGCGGTCGCTCTCTCTGGCGATGTCGGAGGCATTTTGGATCACCAGACCGTCGTATGTTCGAAGGCCGCTGTCCTCCACGTACTGAAAAAACCTCCTGAAGGAAGACGTCTCCTCCTGAGACGTCATGACTCCCCAAAGACCTGAGGAGAGCATCAGACAGGACCACATGACCGAATTTATTTAAATTCACAGAAACACAGAGCTCATCCAGGTGAGTCAGCAGGAATCATTTCTAATTTCTGTCTGGAAAAATTAAGATCCACTTTAATTTAAAATGAATGAAACATTAAACTTCCTGAAGAGTCTCAGTCGCTAGTTTCAAGTCTTCTTCAACACAGCATGATGTTCATTTAATAAATTATGGTCCCATTTAGAGGAACAGAGACCAGGAAGCAGGGGAGGCTTTAGGGCGGGGCTACAAGCTGATTGACAGGCCTCGACCATGTACATTTAACCAGCGCCATGACCTCGTGTTTCCACTCAAGCTTCGACCCTCGTCTGTTTTCACTTCATCAAACGTCCGTTCAGCGTTCGGTTGGACTAAGAGATCAAATTCGTGTCTCTCTATCCCCCCCCCTCTCTCCCTGTCTCCTAGTGTCTCTCTACCCCCCCCTCTCTCTGTC
>NW_025737918.1:0-8039 GCF_021292245.1 Micropterus dolomieu
TTATGTAGGGACTGAACCCTTCTATAGAATTTGACCTCTGACCCCTTGTTTTGTTACCTCAGAATAGTACTGTACCCTTCTATGGGTTTGACCTTTTACTTTGCAGACTCAAACCCCTCTATGGTGTCTAACAGATACCTAAACATGTCCTATATAAGCTGTGTTCGATGTACAGAGAGACAGAGTGGCCATCGGGCTGGGTCTCTCTCCAAGCTGCTGCAGAGCTTCTAATTGATGCTGAACTTGATTTAATAAACGTTTATGATCAAGAACAGTGTCAAGCGGGTTTCTTCTCAACACCACACTGACAGCTAACATCTTAAAAGCTGTCTTAATAAGAGTGGCCCACTCACAGCTGCTGTCAACCCCACTGACCAGAGGTTGTCCGCTGGGCAGCAAAACACAAAATCCATAACAAAGAATAATCCAGAGTGGCAGTACAAAGGATAATGGCAGTTCAAACAGGCTGGCAAGCAGACACACATGACGGAGAGAACCACGAACCAGCCAGGACAGAACAGAAATGACATTTAAGCACAAGGTACCAAGGTGGACTAAGACCAGGTGGAGCACATGAGGAAATCAGACACCAATCAAGGGGAACAGACAGGACCAGACCTAAAAGCAGAAACAAACTGACAAGCAGACAGAAAACAAGACAAGAAACAATCCAGACTGAAACCCAAGACACAGAACGGACCAAACAACAAAACAGGCAGAGACCCAACTAACACTAAGCAGACAGGCCGAGAGAAACCACGCACAAATCAGACAACAGAATAAAACAGGAACGAAGACAGGCACAGATCAAAACCAACCAAGAAAGGAAACTGAACAACACTCAAAGCACAAAACAAACAAAGCAGACTGAATAACTGATAATAGAGACTGACTCCAAACAAAACGGGGAAACATTTCATTAATACCTGTTGCATAGACTCCCCTCTCCTAAGAGACTAAGATGTGAGACCTCCTGTGGGGTCAGCTGAGACGAACCAGCAGTGAGTCCTTCCTGTTCAAATTGAACTCCCTCTGTAGGAACAACGCTGTATTTATTTCCAGGTTTTTAACAGAAAAGAAATTTGCCTTTTGGTGCATAACTATAAACACAGTAAGAGAAAAGCACTGCAATGTCAAGAATCACCTTTAGAAACTTTTACAATAAAATATTTTAAACATATCTGTTATTAAAATCAGCTGTACGGGGTTTGAAATGAAGAAGATGGACTGTACAAACGTTCACGGAATAAATTATAAATGTTTGTGCGTTAATGTAATACGTAGTGTCTACTGAGTGTAAGAGTCATTGACAGCGGGGGACCCGGGCCTTGTTGATGAGGCCAGCTGCAGACGGAAACAAAGTGATCTTGTGGCGTGAGGTTTTGGTTCTGCAGCCTCCAGCTGGGTGGGAGCGTCTGAAACAGTTTATCCTGGGGGAGTGGATGGAATTCTTACCTTAACAGAAAGGCGCAGCTTCCTTAAACTAATATGGTGTCAGCGTTGACGCATCGCTGTAATGGACAGCAGCAGTCAGTGAGGTACCTTCCTGTATTTATCTATGAACCACATTAATCCTCGGCTCGATGTTAAATTATAAAGTTAATCAAAAGGAAACTAAGGTCATTTATCTCTGGAAACAGGTCTCTGTGATATGACTAAAATATGCTGATAATGATACATATCCCCATATAGAAATATTGTAAATTAAATATAATTTCCAGCAGTAACTCGTGATTTGTCTCGGCATCATAAAGATGAGGTGTGCAATTCTTGAGAAAACCAATACTAGCATAAATAGCATGACAGAGTGAACAATGGCACAGCATGTCATATCACTAACATTAGCTAGGTTGTACTTTAGCAATGGCTGATACTTGCTGCCGCGAAGCGAACATGAGACGACGAGCACAGCAGATCCGGAATGAGATACTCCCAACTCTCCTGTTGCTATAACTAACATCACAACAACAGCATGTGTTGGTGAACTAGAGAGGAAGCTGAATGTCCATGGGCGAGTCATTTAACCTCACCTGACACACACATCATGGCTGGAACTGCTGGAATAGTGTTGCATGTAGCTGTCCCATATTAGGCCTAATCGATTTGATACGTGACCTCTCTTGTCCCGTTTATTGACTACTACGCTGATCTGATCACTGACTGATAGAACAGCAGCCGTGCTGATCATGACATTTGACAATGGTCACCGACACCTGTCATCCAATCACAGCCTCACGCGCCTCAATATACGTTAAGTAACGTTAAACGCAACTACTTGTATCACACTGTCAAACATGGACTCAGCTACAACAACTACTGACTGCCTTGTTAAGCTAAACGGTGCATTGTTCCATTACTTCACTTTAGCTTGTTGGTTAACAGCTGAATTGAATAACATCAGGTCTGACCTGCCGCCCAGCTGCGCATTCACACCAAGGATGGTGCATTCAGTAACTTAGTACTGCAGTAATAGTAAACCGTTACACTACTAGATTCTTTGCAACCAAAATAACCATAAAGCTTTTTTTAACAATTAAATAATACTGACAAATTAAACTCAATCAGCAACAAACTACTTCCTTAAAAGAGAAAGCAAGCATGTAACAAGGTTTAACTGAAAACACAAGACTGAACACTTTGATCTCCCTCCCTCCTCTGAGGGAGTGAACACGAACCTACAGCTCCACACTTTTAAAAAGGTCCTTTTGTGAAGACCTGCCGAATCAAACAATGAGTAAAATGAATTAATAATAACTTTGCAGTAAATAAAATGACCCACATTATGACCTTTCACCTGATGACCTCATCCGTGACGAGCCCTCCCGTTAGTGACTCAGCAGCTCTGCCTGCAGGACTCCTGTGATCCCGCCGGTAAGACGGGTTTTCTTCAACGTGCTTGTTGTGGGTTGTTGGATGTATTTTACAAGAAAGACGCAAAGAGAGCAGCACAGTAGTTTTATATCGCTGCGTGTCGCCTGTAGAAGTAACGTCAGCTGCCGACTAACACTGCGCCCACAGCTAACGTTGCTTCTACACACAGTAAAAAAAACTCTCACTTGAACTGGGATTATTACAGTAACTTAATAAAAAAACGTAGTGTGCCTTAAAATAATTATAACATTGGTAAAACAGGTTTATTACTTATTCCTCTGAATTATAGCCTACTTATCAGCCCTTTTTAAAAAGATCAATTAAATCAGAATCAGTATTTGAATAGATTTAATAGCAAACTTATTATATGAACTAACTAACAGTCTCTGTGAGCGTCTCCCTCTTATTTTCTCATAGCAGTCAGCAGCAGCTGCAGCAGGTCAGTCATAGTGAGCCGGTCCAAAATACTGTCAGCGATCTTTACATCTGGTCATGGTCACATATTTGTTTCATCAGCTAATATATCTCCTATGTCTGTTATAATATCTCCAGTCACAGATCACATCCAGTAGTATCAGCAGCAACAACAGCAGCAGCAGCAGCAACATCCCCGGCAACCCCTCAACAGCAACTGTTCAAAACTGTGTCACAGCATTTGTTGATGTATCGATACAGAAGCATCTGAATACGCATATAATTTACAAGGATTACATAACAATATATTTCTGTATGGATATTTTGAGAACAGCCCTATTTAAATCCTTGTTCCATGTGCCCCTTCTATACTTTGAGCACCTGCCCTTCCAAAGGTCTCTGCATGGCCCTGAACTGGTCCACTGATCCCATAGGGGTCGTGTCCCCCCTTGACTGACCCGCTCCGCTCTGCACCAGCTCCTCTCTAGTAGTCCGACTTGTGATTTCCACAGATGAGTAAACACTTTTGCAAGGGATCGTATGCATGCTACATTCTCATTAGGGGCCGAGCACCCCTAAAGGTCTGATCCTAGAATTGCCCCTGCTATCTATGGAAGTCCATTTCATCGTGTTTCGAGTCTCAGTTCTACTTCAGCTCAGGTTCAGAGTTCCGGACAGGTGTGGATCCAACATACTGAAGTCCTCGATCAGAGCTGAACTGGCTTGTGTTCCTTTGTTTCGTACCATGTCAATCACCGCTCGAGCCCTGTCAGCCCTGGGTCTGGTCCTGGCTGAATCCATTTCTTCTTGATTTATAATACCCTGGTGCAAAAGTTGATCCAGCAGCTGGTTCAGAACAGGTTCAGACACTGCTTCTACAAACTGAGGCCGGACTGATGTTAACCTGCTCCGTGGTGAGCCACTCTGAGGCCTCGGTACGTTGAGTTCATGTAGAGTCAGATCTAAGGGACGAGCAGAACAAAGACTTGTTCAGTAACACAGACCTCTGGCTGTTCAGGCAGAACGAGAAGCCAATTATAGAATGTAAAGCTGCAGCTAGACACAAATTCTCCTGGTGCAGCCTTGTGCAAATGTTTTAGCTTGAGAAATCCTGAAGCTCAATAAACAGGAGAAAGGCTGGAGGGAAAGAAGAGAAAGAAATGCAGTTTCTGCTGAGTTCAGAGATCAGTCAGAGGCGGAACTCAACACAAACTCAGTGGCGTCTGTTCAAAGTCAGATTAGTGCGAGTATGGCGCAGAAAAGAATAATAATTTCTTCATTAACAACACCAAAACTCCTAGATTACAAAGCGAAGAGGATGTAGTGGTGTTCAGTGTTCTTCCTGGATATGAGAGGCCATGTCAGCCCATCTCAACTTTACTGGATGGAGATTTGGAACAGAGACTTTTGAAAGATCATTTCAAGCATGATGGTTTAAAAAGTGGAAGGAATTATGTCTGAGGCCAAAGAACGTACCTTTGGACTAACGGCTGATGGACCCATGGATGTAAGAGCGTCTGAGCAGTTTCCCTGTAGCTTACATTATGCGGACAAAAACTTATCAGTCGCAAACGTTGTTTTTGGATTCTTCATTGCTTTTGATACCACACAGCAGACACACTTATTTCCTGCAGCTGAGATATTTTTATGCCACTGAACTTGCCGATCGCTTTCAAGGTTTTTGTTTTGATGGTGCAAGCAATATGTCTGGCCGTTTTGCAGGTGTCCACGCAAAACTGAAAGCACAATGCCCCGCTGCACTGTATGTTCATAGCAGCAATCATCCGCTGGATTTAATTTTACAAAAGGTTACTAGGGAGGTACGCCTGGTCGCAGACACACTCAATTTCTGTTTCAACAGGGGAAGCACAAGAAATTGTTCCTGTAATTTTTAGCCGATGATGCGCAGTGAGGCAATCAAGCGTGTTTCATGTGGAGTGCTTTGGGAGACACTTTAAGTGCTGGAGGGCGACGTGAGGGAGGGAGAATGTGAATTCTTTCAGGCTTTGGACCTTGTAACACCGGAGCTGGACCGCCATTTTGATCAACCTGGAATGAAAGTTGCAGCACAGCAAGAGAAAACCATTATAGATCTGTGAATTGCCTCTATTCAGGTTTGGAGGACATTGCTGTCCATCTCCCTTGCCAAGTTGACAAGTCTCGGCTACACATGGATCTCTGATCTTACCAAAGACAAAGGACTCAGAACAGCTCCGGACATTGCAGAGTTTGGGGGGGACTGCATCCACAAACTCAGGATCTGCTGATCTTTGTTTGTGTCTGTCGCCTCCTCTGAGAGGTCATTCTCCACCCTTCAGCAGCTAAAAACATGGTTAACAAGTACCATGACGCAACAAAGACTAACACACACGCCTTTGCTGCATGTTCATCAGGTTCATCATTGAGCCTTTGAAGCGAATCTTTGTGCAGCACACGGCTGAACGCACGGCCATCTTCAGTACTTTCTATTGAAAGTGAGTTGGATTTTCTTTTTGTTATTAATGTATGGTTGTTCTCTAAATAGGCGATCGTTAAATAGTAGGTGAAGGGACCTTGTAGTAATAAAAAAGGACTGGTAAACAATATGAAAAGTAAACGGAACTTCATTAACTGGTAGTGATGTTATTGTTGTTGATGTAGGCTCGGCCTGTAGTTGTTACAAAAGGGACAAGGTAACAGATTGTTTCCAAATATGTATGTTTATAAAATGTTTATGTTATGAAACTGAAGTTGGATAACTAGTCCCAGCTGTAGCATAGGCTACCACTTTCTTGCACCTTCTCTTTATCTCTTTGCCGGTGTCTTCATGTTACCATTCAAAAAGTCTGCAGACTGGCATGTCACCGATTGTCCTTGTGAATTAAGACACAAATAAATCTGGCAGAAAGTACCATGGTGGTGCGTTTGTAAATAAGTTTAGTCGTGTTTTGAGGCAGAGTGACAGAACGCACCCCATATCGTGGTTGCATGCGTAACACATCAAGGATCTCCTATTAACCACACGAAAATTCACAGGCAGCAAGCAAGAGCAAGTGAGGAAATATATTTACTTATTTTGGGATTCTCTGTGTGAGAAACAGAGGTGTGGCGTGTGAGCGTGAGGAGGTTGATTTGCGTCAAATGCTACAGTGTTTTGTAACTTGTAATCTCTCCGTGTTGATGGAAAGTGTGTGAATGTGTGCACACTCAGTCGTGTCATGCGCACATTCCTACCGTGCAGCAGTAAGCGAAATGCCTTCCCACGCGCCTGGGACTTAAGCAGAATTGAATGAAAAGTACAGAACTACGTAAGAGTCACTTAACCCAAATCATGAAACAGTTTTAGTTTTACTTGTGTGTAGGGATGGGAATTGATAAGATTTTAACGATTCCGATTCCATTATGGATTCTCTTATCGATTCTCATTGGGTGAGGAAATAAGTACAAGTTTGTTTGTTTGTATTAACTCGCTTTAATTTCTGATCAGAAGACACAGCACAGAGTATACACAAATTATGTGTAACAACCTTAGAACAAGCCTAAAAGTAGGTGAGCTACTTCTCAAAGTAAAGTCCAGGGACCCTTAGCCTAGGGCAGTGTTTCTCAACCAGTATGCCATGGCACGCTAGTGTGTGTCTTGTAAGATTATCAAGAGTGCCTTAGGATTAGGAAATTGTTAATTTTCACATTAATTGGTCCAGACAAAAAAATGAATGTTTGGCTTTTTAAGCCCAACTGCCATTTTGTGCCATAAAAACTAAAAACACAGACTGAAAACAGTCAAGGAAGAGCTTGTGCCTTTTGGAATATTAACTGTGCTCAATTGGACTCAACTTGAAACAAAATAGTAGTAGCGGTCTTGACTGAAACTAGTCCAACCATCTGCTGTGATGGCTGCATGTGTGACATGTTTCAGGTCTGTGATCAGATTGCTCTTTTCAACCCCATACCAAGCAGGAATCAGATGATTTGTTAAACTGTCTCTGTTTGGGGCATTGTATTTTGGGTTGAGAGTCTTTATCATCTCCCTACAGAAAATATAAGGTAGGACTAGGAATAAATAAAACAACTATACTGACATAAAAACATGAAACTTTTGGTCATGCATTTGTTATTTTCATTTGAAAAGACATGCTGGACAAAATACAGCAAATTAACCTACCGAAATGCAGAGGAATCTACTGTGGCAAACGGGTGCAAACCCTTTACCACAAACTTAGTCACTGCTCGGTGACATTCGTTGATCCTAGCCTCGGTCATTTTGTTCTTCCCTGCCTCTGTGAACGGAGTAGCTAGAGGTGCACCAGAGCTACCTGCTGCAGCCTCTGAGCCAGCCAGACTCTGGCCGTCTTCATCATCATCTAAATTTGATGGACAATGACAATGAAAATTATTCGTATAGTAAAGGTTTGCACAATGAAATGGCGCTCACATTAACTAAGTAGACAGGGCCTGTCCTGCCTGGAGAGTTTAAAGTTACCTTCGGCATTAATAACAGATGGCGTCCCGTTAGCTCCGCTGCCGCTTGACTCACTTCGCTAAGTAGTAGTGTATCAAACACGCGACAGTCCTGCAAATGAATTGCATGCTGTGTGGCCAAATGTTTCTGCATATTGGAGGTAGTTCCCCCGTTTGACGAAATGGAAACTTTACAAGTGTTGCAAATGACCGTATTGTCGTCTTTTCGCGTGAAATATAACCAAACTTTAGAGCGCTTCTGCCTCGATGCCATGTTTGCTGCGTTCTGAACCAAAACAATGCAGCGCGTGTGTGAC
>NW_025737919.1:0-12044 GCF_021292245.1 Micropterus dolomieu
AACAAGACTATCAACCATTTTAGGTTCGAGCACGAAGAGAAGAGGGGCTGAAGAAGCCCCAGCAAAGGAGAAGAGACCCAACACCCAGGGAACAAAGAGCGGAGGTATGGGGCCAATTGTCAAGAATCTGGAAGAAGGATGAAGCTGTCGTGGACATGGATACGGAGGACAGGGAACCAGAGGATGAGGACAGTGCTGAGGAGGAAGGCGAGGGGACAGGCTCTCTATTACTGACAGTCGCAGAGTTGTTTGGGGAGGCTGCAGGGGAAGCCGAGGGACACACCTACCAGAGTCCAGTGGTTCCGCAGGGCTGTGCTTGAGGGGGTTCCAGGGACAGTGAAAGAAGCCATCTTGGCTAACCCAGATTTGCCGGGGAGTGAGTGACAGGTTTGGGGGAGCTAAAGATCAGGAGGTAAGGAAAGAGAATCAGATAAAAGTGTGGCAGACGCAGCTACTGAAGCTGCAGCTGGGGAGGGTGAGACAAGAGGTAAATGAGAAAAAGAAGGGCCCTACTAAACAGTTGGTGGCTGGTGCTCCACCTACTGACCCACATACTCCAGATTTATATCCAGTCCCCACGTAGGTGGATCTACACCACCCCGAATCAGAATCAAGGGTGGAACCAACAGTCATGGGGACCTCCTAGGGGAGGAAACAGAGGTGGTCATGGATGGGGGAGAGGTAGAGGTGGATTCCAGCGGGCACCACGAGAAGGAGGAGGCTCCGGAGGATGCTTCATATGTGGAGATCCAGCTCAGTGGGTGAAGAACTGTCCACAAAATCCTAACAACCACCAAGGGAGTCAGGGAGCTACGCAGAGACCCCACCACATGATCAAATCTCCAATGACACCATGGAGGTTGTGGGTTTCTCTGGGGTAGGACAGAAACTGCCAGTGACGGAACTGCTGCCCACACAGTTGGAACACCAATGTTTGCTTCACCCATTTGTGGTGTCCCCTACAGTCCCTGTAAATTTACTGGGAAGAGATCTCCCGATAAAATTGGGAGCCACCATCTTGTTGCAGCACTGATGGACTGGTAGTTACCCTACCAGATAGAACTCTATTTCGATGTGGATACCCTCAGACTGGACAATGGTTGTTACAACCCCTGCAGGCTCACACAGCTGACATCTACTGGGGCCTCGTGCAGCCTGCGACTCCTGAAAAAGGGGGACTGATGAGTTCCTACCTCCTGTGGAAAAAATGGATCAGCTTCCTCGAACCCTCCACCACACCTCCAGATCCTCCCCATGTGACGCTCTTCTATGACAGACAAGAAACTCAGTGGTACCAACAGTCATTCTGTGACCAACTTGCAGGTCACACCTGGCAGATAGAGTCTCAAAACATCAATGTGGGTCCAGAGGGTGTGGCTTCTGCTACCAACCTCACTCAGGAGCAGGTGGAGTGTACATGATGGGAGGAAGCTGTCCCACTTGACTCACTCGTGTTACATCCTAAACATAAAGCCAAAGATCTAGGTCCCATGGTTAAAAGGGCCTTGGAGTGCACTGATTGGGTGCAGACCCAGATCCTTCAGATCTCCTTCTCCCCTGCTTGCAGTATTTATTGCATCAACTTGAAAGCTACAGATACAGTTTTGTTACAACATGAGCTGATTTCCAGAGAACATGGGAGAGAAAAAATGGATGGTAATTGGAAATAGTAGACAGACTTCCTGACTCTTTGTGGTCCAAGGGACCCACTGATATAGGCCTCTCTTCCTGCACACCTGTTTCTTTTCGGACCCAGTCAGATGGGCCGTTGTGGCTGCAGCAGTACTCCCACAAACCTGCTGCAAAAGAAGGCATTGCTCAAACCATAGAAGGCTTGATAAAATCCGGAGTATTGGAGCCCTCACAGTCTGCCTGGAACACTCCCATTTTGCCTGTAGAAAAACATGGTACTGGTAAGTACCGCATGGCACCTGACTTGAGATCCATCAATTCTATCCTAGCCACTCCCTCAAACAAAAGCTCACTCAGGCTGCTGATCTGGCACTTCCCGATTATTCACTTCCTTTCACATAGATGTTTCTGAAACAGAGGGGGTGGTGAATGGAGTTTTGTTTCAGAAAAAGGGGGAGAGAGAAGGGTGCTCGTGTACATCGGTGTAATGCTAGGTACCATGGAAAAACGCCATCCCAGGTGCACACAACATGCTGTAGGGGTGGCAAAAATCATTTTGAAAACAGCACACATAGTCATGGGACATCCACTAAAAGTACTCACATCACATAGTCTCGAATGTCAACTCACAGATTTTTACAATGACATCCCTAAGACAGCAGCGACTGAGTAAGGTGCTGGAGGCACCAAATTTGAGTTTCACACATGAGGGGATTAACATGGCAGACAGGATGGGAGTAGGGACTCCCCACATGTGCGAACAGGAAGTGACCAAAGAGGAAAAAGTGAGGCCAAGTTTGCAGGCACAGCCACTCCAAGGCTCAGAAGAACTGTTCACAGATGGTTGCTGTTTTGGACATGAAATAGAAGGACTGAAGGCAGGATATGCAGTTGTCAGAAGAGAGGGGCATACATATAAAACAGTGAAGGCAGAAAGGTTGAAGGGACAGCAGTCAGCGCAAAGGGCAGAGCAGTAATAGAGGCACTGAAGCAAGAGGAAGAAAAAAAGATAACCATCTACACCGGCTCAACGTATGCTGCAGGGGCAGCCCATGTAGAGCTGGGACAATGGAAAAGAGCAGGGTTTCTCATCGCTGGAAACAAACCAATAAAACATGAGGAAGAAATGAAGGAACTAGCCGAAGCCTTGCTCCTCCTGAGTGAAGTAGCAATTGTCAGGTGCAAAGGGCATGACACCACAAACACACCAGTGGCCAAAGGAAATCAAGCAGCAGACCAGGCTTCTAAGCAAGTGGTGGGATATTCCCCCTCACTACAAATGATAAGCACAGAGGAGGAAGTGCAACAACACACAAGCCTCACCGAGGAACACGTCAAACAGTGTCAACAAAAGGCCTCTCCACAGGAGAAAACAGTGTGGAAACAAAGAGGAGCGACAGAAACTGGTGGTCTCTGGAGAGGACCAGATGGGAGATTAGTTCTTCCCCCTACCATCAGACAGAAGGTACTGGAAGAGGCTCACGGAGTAGGACATGTTGGTCCTGTCCAGATGAGCAGGCATTTGTGCCATTGGTGGCATCCATATCTGACAGACATGACAAAGGAGTTCGTGCGAGGGTGTCAGGTATCTATGGTGTATAACCCGAGGCCAACAGTGAAACCGGAAATGGGCACATTTCTAATGATCACTAGGCCAGGGCATGAAATTTCCATCAATTACACAGACATGGTGGACAGAGGGTACAGGTACGTATTGATGTGCATTGACACCTTCACAGGATGGCCAGAGGCATGGCCTACAAAAAAGGAAGACAGCAAATCGGTGATTAAATGTTTGATTAATCACTACATTCCAAGACATGGGTTTCCGGAAAAAATCAGATCTGACAATGGTACACACTTTAAGCACACACATCTCCAGCAGGTGGAGACAATGTTGGGGTTGAAGCCTGCATTTGGTACAGTGTATCACCCACAGTCACAGGGAAAGGTTGAGAGAATGAACCAGAACATTAAAGGTAAATTGGCTAAAATCTGTGCACAGACAAAATTAAACTGGGTGGATGCATTACCACTAGCTCTGATGTCAGTCAGGAGCTCTGTGAACCAGAGAACAGGGTTTACTCCATATGAGTTATTGACAGGAAGACACTTTCCAGGCCCAGGAGCTGGACTGAAAATGCAAGAAGGGTTTGAAAATAAGGTGTCCCACAGAGCATATTTTAATGAACTGCAAGCTCTCGTTTCAGGTTTCTCCAACCAGGGGGGTGAGAGAAGCACACACGGGAAGCAGTACACAGTGCCACAAGCTGACTGGGTGCTGCTGAAGGTGATAAAACGGAAGTGGTCGGAGCCAAGGTGGACAGGACCATTCCAGGTGGTGGAGAGAACATCTCACCTAACCCAAAGAGAGGAGTGTTAAAATGGGGATGCGGGGAAATCCTAGGCTGTTGGGTGGGTTAGCAGTGTGAATTGTTATCATTTGCTACTTTTATGGCTATTTTAGTTACATGTGGTTGTTGTTGTATTCCTTGTATTCGTAGCTTTGTCCAAAGGGTGATCACCACCGCTGCGGAGAAGAGAGATGGTCAGCACATGCATATGATGCCCCTGTTGACAAACGCAGCTGATGATGAGCACCAGGCGGATCAACTCCAATTTGAGGAGTGATCTCTTAGAAGAGATCAAAAGGGGGAAAATGTGGATATACAACACAACCCTGCAGTGATATTGCATGATATGATTGTCTTATATGCTTACTTATTACTTATGATTGCTCAATGATACTCAATATTGTGTGACATGCTTATCTTGGGTAACTCAGCAGTTAAGACAGTTAGAGGCTTTTGCTGAATAACAGGAAACCAGGGCCTGACCACAATACACTCTGACACACTTCACACTTTTCTTAATACAGTCACACACACACACACACTCACATGACAGCCCTTAAGGCACACTAGAAGTATTCTATTCTATTCTATATTCAAGTGTTTTGTTGTGTTTACGTTAAAATTATACATTTTCATGTAGGGGTCTGCAGTACACTGATATAAATTATACACAAGCAACAACGGGGTCTTAAAAGTATTTAAAGTCTTAAATTTCATATTCCAAAAATAAGGCCTTAAAAGTCTTAAATTTCATTACCAAAGTATTAAATTTCATTTACCATGGTCTTAAATTTTTTCTTGTCCTTTCGTAGTGTTCAATTAATGCCGTAACGTGATAAGTTAATACTTTGTGTGTGTGAGACTTCATAATATACTCGTTTGGTGTGACTGATACAGCAGTGCAGGTAACGTTACTGTTTACGTCAGTGTTAAGCTTTACGATCTGGACTGTGAAGTGTTCACGGTGCAAGAACTCTGGCAGTTGTTAGAAAAGAAAATGTCTCAGACGTGCTACTAACGTTAGCTCGACGACTCAGAATGTGCAAGAGTCTTAAATTCAGAAAGCCAGAAATACAAACAAATTGGCGGACGAGTCTGAGGGCAGTGGCGCTGAGGTTAGCACAACAAGCTGATGGGCGTGAGAGCCAGTCACACTGTGGCAAGTCAATACTATATAATACAATATTTCAAGCAGCCTTTAGATGCTTTAGAAAAACAAAACAGGATGAATAATCACTGAAACAATTGGCATATATTACTTTACCTTATCTAGCGAAGGTGTAACTAATTGCAACAAACCACACAATTTGTTAGTATTTTTGATTTCACCCCTTAAGAGTTCTTCGTGCACAAATATTGTATTAATTTCATAGGTGTCATTTACACTGTTCAAAAAAAGTTTAAGCTAAAAAAATCTGAATCACTTTATTTAAATAAGACAATTCTACCATAAATTGGTGCAGAAAATGTCTCCAGAATGCAGGAAATTAAGTGTTAAATATTGAATATTTCATCAAATAATGTTAAACTGTCTTCTTGTCTTGTTCTTGTTCACATATCTTATCAAAGTACAAACACACCCCAAGCTATAGTGTGTTAAATATGAATATATTATAATAAAATGTTTTATTAAATTCATGTAACTTCATAAATAATTTTCTCGGGTTTAAAATTCATACAGATTTTCCATTAAACAGCAGTGAAGTTGGTATTAAATTTCAGCCTAGTTGGTATTAAAAAGGTCTTAAAAAGTCTTCTACTTTTTTAAAGATTTTTTTACAACCAAATCAAATATAACATGATGTTGTTATGTTAAAAATGCTAAATATATATCATTATATTAAAAACTTATGGCATATCATTCAACCCTATTTTCATGTTTTGATAGAAATGTTCTATATTGGTGATATGATTTTATGTATTTTACATTGTATATTTTTTTCAGATATATTGTCTTCAGATGTATGCAATGTATATTAAATTTGCAATAAAAGTTATACATTTTAACATTTTTGAACGTATTCTTTGTATCTACAGAAAAATATGGGCCTATGAGTTGCTGTAAAAATAGTATAGTAATTGTATGTGAAATTACAGTAATTTAATGTAGTACACATACTGTAAATTTACAGGAATTTACTGGCTACAGAGTTGCGGTAATAATACAGTAAAAATGCTAAATTACAAGTAATTACTGTGATTAGTGTGCTGCTCCATACTGTACTTTACAGTAATGTTGTGGGTTGGTTACTGTGAAAATACAGTACATTAATTTACTGTAAATTGTTGTGAATTATATACTAAACTATAATGATTATTACAGTGTCATATTGTGATGTTACAGTAGGATGTTAATTTTATAGTACAGTACAGTTGTGTCTGGTTACTGTAGAATCACAATACATTACTGTAAAATAATCACTGTATACTACTGTAAAAATAATCACGGTATGCTACTGTGAATTTACTGCAATTATTAGCCAGTAATTAAATATATAAATAATAAATTTTACTGTGTGAGTTTAACATTAGAAAATTAAAGGTCATCCAGATTTTAACATCCTGAAGGCACATTTGAAGTTTAGCTAACTGATGAGTTTCATCTGGCTTGATCGATAGATATAATTGAGTATCATCTGCATAACAATGAAAGTTTATGGAATATTTCCTGATAATATTGCCTAAAGGAAGCATATATAAAGTGAAGAGGACTGGTCCGAGGACAGATCCTTGAGGAACTCCATGACTAACTTTGGCATGCATGGAGGACTCATCGTTAACATGTACAAACTGAAATCGATCTGATAAATAGGACTTAAACCAGCTTCGTGCGGTTCCTTTAATGCCAATGAAATGTTCCAGTCTCTGCAATAGGATCTGATGGTCAATGGTATCAAATGCAGCACTAAGGTCTAATAAAACCAGTAAAGGTCCTTTGTCTGATGCAATTAGGAGGTCATTAGTATTTTTCACCAGTGCTGTCTCTGTGCTATGATGAACTCTAAATCCTGACTGAAAATCTTCAAATAAACTAACACAACAGAGCAGATAAATGTGTCGAAAAGAAAGAAAGCCTCCTGCTGAATATGCTCCATGTTGTATTAACAGAACTAATAACACAAGGAGGTCTGACTCACTTGCAAGGAAACTACAAGACTATTGTCCTAATGAATTCTGGAAAGAAATCAAAAGAATTAATAACTGTAAAACATCTTTGCCAACACGGCGCAGATGTGTATTTTTGCTTTGAAGGAGATTTTAGATTTGTATAACAGGCATAATTCCACCATTTTTTGTGTTTTATTGATACTTCTAAAACCTTTAATTTCTAGTGAGAATTCTAACTTTTTGGTATGCTCATCAGTCAACGCATGTGAAATGGGGTAACTCTGTCTCTGCCCCATTCAGTGTAAGCAGTGGAGTTAGACAGACAAACATGTTGTCTCACTTTGCTTTAATGTTTATATGCACAAAGCTGTGGGACGGCCCCTCTGCAGGGTTCATACTGCTGTTGGTGTGCTCTCGGTCTCCAGGGCTGCAGACCTGATTGGCAGGGTAATCAGTGGGACACACCTGGGCCCGGTGTGCCCCATGTGTATATAAGCCAGAGCAGCAGTTAGTCTGAGGTGGACCTCCTTTATTTTACAGCTTCTGTTGTTTGTTTGGTTTCATGTCTGCTTTTACAGCTCAATATCCATGCAGCACATTTTCACTCATCCACTCCCTACGCTACTGACTTTACAGACTCTTCCCACTCATTGGTTTTGCTTATTTTCTTATAAATAAATCACTTTGTTATTTAGTTTACCTGTGTGTCTCCTGTTTTTGTTCAGTCCATGAGCCGGGCTGTGACAGCTGTTAAACTTGTTTACAATAAAGCTCATTCCTCATTTAAAACACTGGTCACTTCAATTTTTAGGAGGTCAACTCTTCTCAGAATCAGAGGGGTTGGAAACAGCTCCTCACTTTTAAATGAGTTGTCCTGTAATTCACTTTAATCAAACTTTTTATTGATTACAACAGTTCAAATACAGCACATGAAATACATACACTTTAGTCACTGCTGTAAAGATTACAAACATTATATTATTCAGATTTTTGCCAGTGACGTGATTCTAAATCAAATCACTTTAAATGTCCTTTAGTGCTGCTCTGTCCACTTCTGTTTTTCTTTAGATGTGTCCACAATTTGCTGTGTTTAGTATGATTGCATTACACTAAAAGTTGCTGGAGTAAGATGGCCACATATTCTTTTCTGTATTTTCCAGTTCATTCAGATTGTCTGTTTAACTGAACAGAATCTCAGCTATGTCAAAGACAATAAAGAATGACCTCCTTATTGATGAAGATAATTACAGTGAGAAATGTCGGTTCAGGTAAACAACAGTCATCATGAGCAGTGAAACAGACACAGGAAGGAGCTCCACTGAAAAAAACTCAAACATTTACACAACAACTAATGACAAGATGTCAAAGTACCGCCCATAATGTTTGATTGACAGGTGATCTCACAACCAGCTCTCAGCAACAAACATGAAGACAAAACAAGTTTAATGCTTAACAGAATTTAACCCTCTGTTCCTTAGATGACTTCTGACTATTTCAGTTTACAGAACTCAGCAGCACTTCCATGAGGGTGATAAAGACCAAGTCCAGCATAGAGAGGCTGAGTGAATGTTGTCTGGACTCTGTGGAGGAGAGTCATGGTTTCAGAGACGCTGTAGAAGGACAGAATACCTGCTCTGTGATCCAGGTACACTCCTACTCTGGAGGACCGAGGACCTGAGACAGGAGTTTGGACCTTGTTGTACCAAAATTTAAAGCTGTTTTGGTCAAATGTTAACGCCCAAGATTTGTCATTGTGTCGAAATTCACATTCATCCGAAATCCCTGCTCTGCTCATATTCTTGTATGCGACTGCTACATCAACTCGCCCCCCTCTCCACTTCACCTCCCAGTAACAACGTCCAGTCAGACTCTCTCTACTCAGGACCTGCAACCATCCAGTAAATCTGTCTGGGTGACGAGAATAAGACTGTTGTTGACTCAAATATGTTGCTCTTCTGTTCCCCTCAGATAATAACAGATATGTGTTTGCTGTGTTTGGATCCAGTGTGATTTCACGTGTATATTTTAAGAACTCAGCTCTGGTCTTGGGCTCTGGTTGTGGCAGTAAAACATCCACTTTTCTCCTTGTCAGTGAGATGTTTTTCCATTTCTCACTCAGAGCGTCCTGTAGTTTGTCTCTGACTTCTGACACAGCCGCTGTCACATCCTCAAAGTAGCGCAGAGGACGGATCTTGATGCTGGATGAGTCTGTAGATTCACTGAGTGCTGACACTGAGGGGTAGTTGTGTAGAAACTGGTTGTGATCCTGTGTGTGTGAGAGCTGCTTCAGCTCAGCGTCTTTCCTCTTCAGCTCAGTGATCTCCTGCTCCAGCTTCTCCTGAAGCTCTTTGACTCGACTCACTTCAGTTTGCTGCTGGGATCTGACCTGCTGCTTCACATCAGAGCGTCTTTTCTCCATGAGACGGATCAGCTCGGTAAAGATCTTCTCACTGTCCTCCACTGCTTCATCAGCAGAGCGATTGATAGCCTCCGCCTCCTGCTGAAGCACCTTCACATCTTTCTCTCTGTCCTGGATTCTCTGCTGGATGTTTTGTCGACTCACCTCGAGCTCTCTCTGCCTCTCGGTCCTTTCTGCTGCAGCTGAGACTGTGTCGTGGCCTTTATGTTCATCCACAGAGCAGAGATAACAGATACGCTGCTGATCAGTACGGCAGAACATCTTCATCACCTCATCATGACGAGAGCAGATGTTCTCCTGGAGCTTCTTGAGGGGCTCCACCAGCTTGTGTTTCTCAAAGGCAGGAGATTCAAAGTGAGGCTGCAGGTGTTTCTCACAGTAAGAGACCAGACAGACCAGACAGGACTTGAGGGCTTTCAGTTTTCTCCCAGTGCAGAAATCACAGACCACATCTTCAGGTCCAGCATAGCAGTGATCAGCAGGAGCAGCTTGGAGTCCAGTCTTCGTCAGTTCCTCCACTAAAACTGCTAACATGGTGTTTTTCAGCAGGACAGGCCTCGGTGTGAAGGTCTGCCTACACTGAGGGCAGCTGTGGATTTTCTTCTCCTCCTCTTCATCCCAGTGGGTTTTAATACAGTTCATGCAGTAGCTGTGTCCACAGGGAGTAGTCACCGGATCCTTCAGGAGATCCAGACAGATGGAACAAGAGAAGGCGTCCTGGTCCAGCTGAACTCCTTTCTGAGCCATCTCACCTCTCAGTGGCAACGACTGAGTTTCACTTTCTCGGAACTCAAACTGGTTTGAGCTCTGATCTAAACAGCTTGTGTTTCTGCAGCGAATGGGGTCTGTCAGCTCCTGCACTTCACCACAGGTTGGTTACACCTGTCTTTAAACTGTAGATCTGAAGGGGAGGGAACAAGGAAATATAAGTTATGGACAGAGAGGAGAGGAAATGGAAAGTAACTAAGTACATTTGTACAAATACTGTACAATTTAAGTACAAAGTCAAGGTACTTTACTTGAATATTTCCATTTTATGCAACTTTACTTCTACTCCACTACATCTCAGAGGCAAATCTACTGTACTTTTACTCCACTACATTTGTCTGACAGTTTTAGTTACTAGTCAGCTGGAAAATGTTTTTTCTGAGCTGATGAAAATGAACTTGAAAATGAGTAGAAGTGTTTCAGAGGGAACTGTCACTTTAAGAGTTAGAGCACAGTCCTGATGACGCGGGCAGAACTGTAACTCGGTGTGACGTGTAATGGCTGTACATGCAGAATCAAAAGTTGCACAGAAGTTAAAATCATGAAGTCTGTTCATTCTTATTATTTTATGTCATGTTAGATAAGATATCAATGGACATTACACTTAGAACATGTTGCACGGTTTTGCTGTAGAATAAACTACCCAGCAGTATATAAAGTAGTGGAGTATTTTTACAGTTTGGTACTAGTACTTTTACTCTAACTTCCTCTAAATGTTACACTAACACTGTTTTTACACTCTTGGCATGTTAGCAAGTTATTACAGCCACAGTAACTCTGTTTAAGATCCACAACTTACCTGAAAATCCTGAAGAAATAATCAGGAGAGTGATGAAGGGTGTTTTTTTTCAATGACAACTACTGTGAGGAAAGCCCAGGATTTTATCAGCCAGCTCCGTGGGTGGAGACAAAAGCAATCAATCTCAGGCCATCAGATTAAGACCACCTTGTAGATCACAGATTAACACTATTACAGTTGTATGATAATATAGTAGAGTCCCTTCTTGTTGGGGCGGATTGGCCATCAGGAATTTTTCAGTTTCTTATGTTCAACTTTAAATGATACGTGACCACGCCGGCCAGCTGCTCAGCTGCAGCAAACGCTGTCTGTCAGAATGAGCCAAACAATTCTTTCAATATTGAGGGGGGATATGAGCGGCCCGTCCAACTTGAACCGATCCTCATTATTGCTGAAATCTGAGTGGCTCAACGGCGCCGATCAAAGAAGTTTCCTCTCAGTACGTTTTGTAGGGGCTGAACTCAGCCCAGGGTGGTGTGACAACCACAATTCAATTTTATTTATATAGTGCCAAATCACAACAACAGTTATCAGACTAAAAACCTAATTCAGATACAATCAGACAGATCACAAATAAACTACAAACAAGGAAAACAGACTGAAGCTAGGATTAAACATAAAGACATTAACTAAGTCACAGAACAGGGAACTAAGATAAGAGACAAAACAGATACTAAGTAAGCTAGAACACGAGACTGAATGAAATAACAAGGCTACACAGAGAAACACAGAACCAAAAACGGACCTAAACAGGAAGGACAAGGACACAAAACCACACTCCTAACACTCAGTGCATCATGGGAAATCCCCCGGCAGTATAGCAGCATAACTAAGGGATGGTTCAGGACTCACCTGAGCCAGCCCTAACTATAAGCTTTATCAAAGAGGAAAGTCTTAAGCCTACTCTTAAATGTGGAGATGGTGTCTGCCTCCTGAACCCAAACTGGAACCTGGTTCCACAGGA
>NW_025737920.1:0-3248 GCF_021292245.1 Micropterus dolomieu
CAATTCAGTGATTTTAGCAAATAAAAGCCTGGGCTATTATTCAAAGTTTTACGGTATATAGTACTGGCTTGAAAGCAGCGGGGATAAGAAGTTGGGCTTTCTTTTTTCCTTGTTCCCGTGATCGACGTATCGGGGTGAAGTCAGTTTAATGTGCGTTAGCATGTTGGATGTTTCCATTCACATAACGTTACCTTACAACAGCCGCGCAACGCCGACACACAGACACGTCCTTGTCTCATACACTCACACACACAACTGTCTCTCCGTTGCTGTTGTAACATTCACTGACCAGTAACCTGCAGCGGGTCTTCCAGCACCACTGTTCCATTAGGACTCACCATGGTGTGACTAGGATTGCCACTTTTAATGCAGAAAAATAAGGGACGCCTGCTGCAGAGGGGGCATGCCAATGGTGGTATATCATAACCTCAAAACATTTTTTCAGGAAAGTAATAAGATCAGTACCAGTGGAATTTATAATAAGCTATGTGCTATTGAAATCAGTGTGAACTGATGCAATCACTCTCCCTCCATCACAAACAAAGTTAACAAAGTGATGTATGTGAGATGTAAAACAAACTTTATTAACTTATTAAATTAACAGATCCATAACTTATTCACTATAAATTAAACAAATGCATTGATACAAAAATATCAAAACAATATATAGTGCAGGAGACTTTAGCAAAAGATCTTGAATATTACAAACATCAGTAGACCAGAAGTAGTAATGTGCAGTATTGGACTATATGTGTACTTCTTGTCACTCCGTGCAGCACTGAGAAGCTGTTTATGTTTCAAACAGCTACAGTAAAACTCTGAATAGGACTGCTCAAACAAAGCACCTGTTTCTGCTGTCACTCCATTTGTTGGTCATTTTGGAATAGATCCTTTCCACATAACCGGTGGATGCTGGGATGCTTAGGATGTGGCTGATGATGGTCAGCAAGAGAGCCACCCATCTGGCAGCCACATCTTTGGACTACCATTCATTCTCTGCACCTTCTCTGAGCCCTTTCAGAATGGTATTTGCTGTTCTGCATTCATCACAAAGTTCAACCATATTGACTTTCTGGATGAGGTTGAGCTTAGTAGTGATCCTCTCTGTGTCACTGAAGGAAAGCATGGCATGGTGCAGAGAGAGGTTGCAGGGAGAACAGCCAGTTGTCCTCTGAGAAGTCAAACCATTTCTCAATGTATGGGATTGCTGTGTTGAGAAATGCTGTGAAATCTGGCCTTGCCCTGCTTGCATCACGTGGGAGAAGATGGTGCAGCTTCATTTTTGTTAAGTAGCCATAAAACTGGTCATCTCTTCTCTGTATGATTTTTTGCTTTAAGGTAGACATAATGGAATACAACTGATGAAAAAAGACCTGAGAGCAGTCCAGGTTTGCATAAGCCGGGAGATGGCTGGATTGTTGAAATTGCCTGGAACTCCTATCACAAAACTTACAAAACTCTTTGAGGGATTCCCGTCATTAAGCAGATGTGGAGAAGTGGCTGTAGACTTTTAGCACAACGTTTTCCACATCTACAGTGAGCTGGTCGAGAGCATGCTTCACTGCGTTGTGTACAATATGGGCATGGCAGTTCCTTTGCAACAGATCTTTTTGCTTTTTGTTTAGGTTGGTGAAGACAGAGTTGTGTATTCCATAATTTACATTAGTATTGTCTGCACTATATGCTGTAACAAGCCAAATTTATCAAGGGATTGTTCTAAAAAATCTACAATCCCAGCAGCTGACTCATTTGCGTTCTCCCCATAATCAAGCATTTTGTTGCAGATACCAGTTTCTGGTCTGAAGTATTGTACAGCAAGGAGAAACATCTTCCTGTTCCCTTTATTTCATGCATCTGTCTGTATAGAGTATGCATCTGTCTGTATGGAGTATGGGAGGGGTTTACCTGACGTTAAGACGTCAACAACATCAGCCACTGCCTTTGGACCAAGAACATTTTTGGCCATTGCTTCTGCCTTTGTTCTCCAAAGAGATGTAAATGCTCCGTACTTGTATAGCGCCTTTCTAGTCTTTTCGACCACTCAAAGCGCTTTTACACTACATCACCAGTCACACACATTGATACACTGAGCGTAAGTGCTCAAACGGAAACTAACATTCACACTCACTCATACACAGGGGCAAATCGGGGTTCAGTATCTTGCCCAAGGACACTTCAACTAGGGGATAGCCAGGGATTGAACCGCCAACCTTTTGATTAAGGGCCAACCCGCTCTACCTCCTGAGCCACAGCCGCCCGAGACATGCAGAATTTTTTGGTTCAGCTTCTGTCCACAGTCAGTACTGTTATAGCTGAGGTTATGTTTAACCGTGTGGTACACCTGTGTTAACTCAGCTGCTGTAACCTAGAGGGGAGGAGTAAGATTAGAAGTTGCTAATGAACTTAAGTAATTGTATAGGGTGTTGTGAACAGATTATGGCTATATTTTTCATTGTTTGCAGTAACACCATCCAATCAGTGAAATGACACATAAATTACCTATAATCTACAAACATTTCTAAATTTAATTATTACACTAGTTTTATTATTGGTAAGAAATCTATTTATGCATTTGTTTATTTATTCAGGCCTATAGTTAATTCTATAGTATTAAAGGATGAAATTCTCTAGATTTGTTAAGCATATCAGTTATTTTCTTCACACATGCACATTTTTATTAAATATATAATAATTATATCTCTCTTATTTCTTATTAAATTAATGCATGTGTCTGACTGTGTACCTCAACCGTAATAAACAAATCGTACCATAACGTAGGGATATCATTTATTTACATTGAAACATTGACTTTCTGGGGAAGACCTGGTCTGATTCGGAGAGACGGCATCCATCCCATTTGGGAAGGAGCAGCTCTCATTTCTAGAAATCTGGCCAAGTTTATTAGTGGACCAAATCTATGACAATCCAGAGTTGAGACCAGGAGACAGAGTAACAGTCTAACACACTTCTCTGCTCCTCCATTTCAGGAGTTACTTAGTGAAAACCCGACCACCTGGTCCGTACTCTGAATTCTTATCTGTTTTTGTCAACTTTAGTCCTTAAAACGGACAAAGTTATTATTGTAGGAGATTTTAATTTATTGTGGACGTTGAGAATGACAGCTTTAGTACTGCGTTTATCTCTCTGTTAGATTCCATTGGCTTCTCTCAGAGTGTTCATGAACTGACTCACTGTTTTAACCACACCCTCGACCTTGTTCTGGTATATGGTATTGAAATTGAACATTT
>NW_025737921.1:0-5138 GCF_021292245.1 Micropterus dolomieu
GGCAATGCAAACACACATGCTGAAACATACACACACCTCAATAAACTGGTAGGACTGCTCTCCGTACAGCCTGTTAGCAACACTGAGGGCATACGGAGCGCCTGCCTTGTTGAGCTCGCACAGCAGTTGGGCAAAGCTAACGTGAACATCATCCTGTAAATTCTGGGTTTTCAGAGACTGTGGAAAAAGCAGACAAGTGATGTTAGAGACAATGAGCAAGTGACAGACCACTGTATTATAAACAGTGTATTAGATTGACCTGGTTGCCATCTTGCCAATTAAGTGATGAGACTATAGACAACATATGCAAGGTTTTCCTGTTGACTTTGGTTAACTATGCTATGCAGTTACGTACAGTATGTTGTATTGTGTTCGGTAACTACAGTATGCAGTCGCTCAAAAGTAAAGCCTGACATATTTGGCTATAAATCTCTTTTAAATCAATTGGTCATGAAAACAAAAAGTCAAACAGGTCAGCTATTTAAAACGCAAATTAAATCAGCATGGAACCTAGTTTAATACAAATAGATGGGGCCATAATGATCTATTGGGAAGAAATGCACACTTAATGGATAAGGTGATCCTTAAAGTTGAAGGCTTTCAGTAATTAATTATTCTCTACATCCTGTACACACTGTATCCGAGAACAGATTATCTCATTTATATGCCAGCGTTAATGCACAACATCCCAACACAAACTGAAAACATGGCAAAAGTAGAGGGAACACGTTAACACTGACTTTAAAGAACCCATAGAAATGCTGCCCAAGCTTTGACGAGCCTTTCCAGAAATGACACATACACACCATCCCTCCACCATGTTGTTATTTGCATGGTTATCTTCAAAAACACATAAACCATCATCTTCCGCAGACAACGTTTGCTAAATTTGGTAGTAGCCTGCATACAAGAGTGTTATCAATCTCCTAGAATATGGCAATACACACACGGAAACAACTTAATCTGTGTGCACTCCGTTTTCCTAATGCACTTTGTTGTCATAATTTCAAACTTGACGGTTACGTCTAATCACACTGTGGTTTCCAGCAGCTGCTTATTGGAGATAAAAAGCACACCAGAAAGAAACCATAAAAAGAAATGGTCACCAATTCAGGTCAGTACAGCAACAGACGGGAGACCTGCAGAGGGAAAACAAGTGTGAAATTGTCTCAGGAACCACTGGCTCCTTGTTTCCAAGGATCCCCTCACCACATGACACCACCCAGACAGTTAGTAAAATGCCCCTAAGTTAGTTTAGCGCTCCTGTACTGTTGGTTTTGTTACCACCTTCTGCAGATTTGGTGGCAGTCTGGACTGGGCCTGCTGCTGCGTTTGCATGTGGGGTGCTCCTGCATGTCGATGCTTCTCTGCCTTAGTGAAGCTGAGGACCTAGGGGATGGTAGTGTTCACGGTTAAGTTAAACCTCGTGTGTCTCTGGTTGTGTACAGGAAGTTATAATATCATCCTGGCAGTGATGTGCGCCGGGTTGAGTTGTAATCCACAGGCCTCGTACAGTACACCACCCTTAGATTTGGAAGGCTGATCAAAAATTATACCAACAGCTGATCAGAGAGAAGTGAGTAAATCATGTTTTCCTCAATAAAACACCTTTATGCAGTTGTGAGATAAACTTCTCTCCAGCACAAAGATGTTACATATTATCTCAGAATACATGGGGTTAACAAACACACAATATTCACCTGTGAATGTACATAACATTTCCTACACACATTTGCTGAATTATGTTACCTAGAAAGTTGATGAGTGTAATTGCATTGGTATCTTTAGTCATAACTCTCACTTTTGTCTGTCTGTGTGAGGGTGAGCAGAGGTGCTAAAGAGTAACCACACCCGACAATCTTGAAATGGTTTACTCCCCACAGCCTGAGTTCACTTTCAAGTAACTGGAGCAATGTCAGAACTTTACAGAGTCAACCAGTGTGCCTTGGGAAAGGTGCACCAGCTGGCAGAGAGCCAAAAGTGAAGAGAAAATTAATTGGACTGCCAATTTTGACAGTTAAAGTCAATCTACTGATTGACCTTGATTTACATGGTTTGTTATTTTGTTGTTGCACTTTGAGTAGTTGGTTATGACCTCACTTCTCAATGGCAATTTATTCTTGTGAAGTTATAGGCCTGCATTGTTTAGACCAGACTAACGGGGGCTTCTTGTACACTAGGGGGTACTTCTAAAATTGCCAGATGTACCTGGAAAAATTGACAGATTGCAGTACCTTAAAGTAAAAGACAGAATAGAGATTAAAATAAAACTGAAATAAAAAATTTACATGTCAAGTAAGTTGTAACATGTCAATGCTACATATTGCGATTGAGTGCGTGAAAACTAGTTAGCAAGCGAGACATCCAAACAGCTGTCAACAGTAATGGATAATTAGTTGAAATGGTTGGCTTAAACTAATGAATAAACTGTTCACATAGTTCAGTAAGTGCAATAGATAAATGGTTGAAATAGTTAGCTAAAAGTAATGGAAAGTTAAAAGTAAGGGATCAATGGGTGAAAAGTGGTAGCAGTACAAATGCAAACTTGACCAATCTGTCCTTAACACTGACAGCTCGATTGTATGAAAAAACAGCTCAACCAATATCCGCTTTTATTGAATTAATGGGGTTAAATACTGTGAGTTTAAAATAAATTTAATCACCACATTTGGAACATGACAGCTGGTGTGGATGAAAGGGTACTTTAGATCACTAGACGGGGCTGTGGAGGCACTTCAGACAAAAAAAACAAAACAAAAAAAGTATTAGACTAATAAAATAATAATCAAAAGGCATCTTAGTTGTAAAACTGAAGCGCTATTTCAGAAATATTTTAGATAACCTTATTTAAATAACTTAACTGTAACAGACTTCACTGGCCCACCAATATATTTTTATTGGCTTTCAACCTAAGATTCTCATGGCCTTATTTTGTGTTTTTTTAAATCGTAGTGTATGCACATTTCTAAAAACATAATATTAATGGGTAACGAGAAGGTAAAAAAAACAAGATCTTACAAATTTCAGTAATGCCATTACATCACACATTTGTTATTTCCATCAACAGACTGCAGTATTTGTGGAGCAAATGTTGGCCAGCTGGCAAATGAACAAGTTACTATAAGTAGAAACCAGTTCACACAGTTGGACTTTCTGATAATTGGCTGATAAATCCTCACAGTTGCCCCACATCACTGTCACCTTTGCTCTCTTTCATAAATGCACACAAATCACACACCCACTGTCTCTTACTCACCAAGTCATGCATGCAGTTGAGTTTTATCACCACAGAGGCAGGATCACCCTATTTTATTTGACACACCATTAGAAGTACCTCCCATGAAAATACAATAAATCAGTTGGATTTCTGTCTTGGGGATAGTGCTGGTGTTGTTAGGTGGGTCTCTCTTACTGTGTAAGTAACAAGAAACTTGCTGTGTCTGGTAACACAGCAGGTTTCTCACAGAATTAACTTTACTGACACAGGTAATGACAGTGCCAATACCAATGTCAATACGTTCTTTGGTAGTTGTTGCAGCGTAGGTGCGGTTTAGCTGTAGTCATTGCATCATGCAGAAAGCTGAATGCTTCATCATTAATTTTACTACCTTCAGGAACAAACCCAGCCTTTTTGCACAAGACAATGAATTCAAAACGGGTTGTGTCACAGCTCCTTTCTTTGAACAGTGAACACTTTTATAAAAAGGAAATGCATGCTGTTACATATTTAACGCCAACGTTGTCCCCGATCCTGTCAAGCAGCATGTTAAGAGATTACTGCAATAGATTAAGGGCACAAAAAAAACCCAACATATTTTCCTTGCACTGTATGTATTAATGTAAAGCTTCACAATAAAAATTAACCTGCACATGCTGTGAATACAATTTTATTTGGTTTATTTTTCATTAGGGTCCAATACATCTAACATAGATAAACTGAAAACAGCAATCTAGTGTGTACCATAGTGTTTTTAGCAATTGCTAATTTGCAACACCTGTCCCTAGAAGGGCTGTTAAAGAAATAAAACATGCTTTAAAATGGTATGTCGTAATCACTGTCATAAATCCATTATCTTCCACAACATCATCATTTCATATGACTGGAGGTGGGTGAGTTTAGGGTGAAGCTCTGCCCCTCCCACATTCTTATACAAGCCTGACCTAGCTGGGTGTGGCTTTGCTTTAGCAATCATTTAGAAATATGTCACCAAATGTTCTGATTTACACCATGTTAACTTCAACCTATCTCTACTGAGTGTACAGACTGACAAAACTGAAGGGGGATTTTACTGAAGACTCTAAACTTCATATCAACGTTTGTCATCTGTGTCTTATTCTGGCAATGATTAGATGTTTAATCTAAACTTTACTGACTCTTTGACTTGTCTGAGGGGTCTTAGTCTCCTCAAGGTTTAAAAGTATAAATCAGTCCCTTATTCCATTAAGCAATGTGCAGTATCACTGTATATGCAACGTTCAAACATACATTAAGCTTTGCAAATGCATTTTCTTAAGGATACCCGTATTTGTGAGTTTAGTTATAGAGGACTACAAATATTCTTCCAGCTGGCATACATTCAGTGACTGATAAAACTTCTCACAGATGACACTCAGGCACCCTGACAAGTGGGCATGCCTGCTGCACATAACATGGGAACCGATAAAGTGTACAAATGACTTTACCAAGATCTTTATTGCCCTTACAGTTCCATATTATGTATGACATTCCTAGTAACACAACACAGAGACGCCCCCCATAAAACCTAGCAAGAGTATGAACACAAGAGATCTTTGTCATTTTTGCTGATGCTGAAAGAAAAAAAAAAAAAAAAAAAAAGGGTGATTCATCCAGAATGAGGGCTTACACGCCTGCAGTACTTTCTCTCTGCCCTTCATTCCCAACCTACATTGTCTCAGAGAGGTGTTGGGTTACCTTTATGGTCATTTCAGAAGACACAGAGGTGGTTCTTTAATGGAGCAGATTTTATAGAACATCTGCACCATGGGGTCTACCAGATGGAAAAGGCAATAATACAGTCTAAGATGTGTAAGATTATAAGCTTCACAAATCCAAGCTGAACCAGGTCCACCAACTTTTACTTTTTTTTACTTTTCACAAAGACAGTGTGTGTGTGTGT
>NW_025737922.1:0-5661 GCF_021292245.1 Micropterus dolomieu
CAGCCTGTATTTTCGTTTTCCTCGCTGTTTTTCTTAACAATAAAGTGTGAAAAAGTGCCCCCTGTTTATGGCCCCACTAGAAGTCCTCGCCCCTCTGATGTGAGCCAACAGCTCCGCGCCTTGTTGCACAATTTGTGGAGTCTTACCTCTTCAGGATGCTTAGTAGATTTAACTTCTCTTTAATTATATAATGTCGCTTGAGACCAATGACATCTCTTTATAGGCATATTCAACTACTTTCCCTCTACAGTCAATTGACTTTAAAATATGTTAACTCACCTGCAGCTGCGCCATTTAGACCTATTCCAAAGAGAGCCAGGAAAACCAAGATCTTCATTGTGATCTGTCCCATCAAAACCTTTGATGGAGAGTTTGGTGAAACTGTTGTCCCACCAGTTCAAGCGCTAAGAGTCAAATGAGGATAAGAGGAGAAGGGGCGCTGACTTCAACCTCCATCTGAGCCAATGGGAATTTAGGCTGAACATCACAGTCACATGACTCTGTGAATCTTTCCCTCTGAGGTTACTACCGAAAGTGAAAGTAAACATTTAGCCCGTGTTAGGGGGTGGTGGGTTTTATTTTGGCGGTCTATTTTGGTGGTTTTCTGGGAGGTCAGAGGTCACTGTCAGCTCCATATAAGCTTCTCAAAGTGCCATTTTAGTGATGAGAATTCATGAAATTTACTCCTGCTACTTTTAAACTTAAGAATAAAAGCAAGTGAAAACAACTGACAAATAACCTATACGTTACTAGTTAACTGTGTACTCCGAAAGCTACATCAGTGGGTAATCCTCAAGACAATGTTGTAGGTTACACTTCCTAAAGTTTTGGCATTTTAAACAATAATTTTGTGCAGAGAAGATGACTTTATGAGATTCTTTACTGTAGCCAGCTACCTAAAAACATATTTCTACATCAATGTACATGCGTACAACAGTTTTTACCATATGATCGTATGTATTATTGTAATTTAAATACATGCCAATATACATTTTGTTGCCTTTTAGTTTATGGTTTACCATTTCATTTACAGTGTGTGCTTCCATGGGCGCTGACATTGTTTTGTGACGTAATTCAGCTGCTGCTTGTGAAGTCGGGGTACATATTTTTCACAAGTAGGAAATCCGACTTCAAGTGGCGTTCCACAGTACTTTTTCTAGTTGGAGGTCGGAAATTTCCCAATTTTGAGTTGCCTGGAACGCATTAATTAATAACACGGGATCGGACAGCGCAGGCATAATCTTCAGCGAGTTGATGAGGGACATCATCTCATCACTGACTTGACGCAGTAATGAGTTTTCAGCTAAACTGAAGGTGGTGCTGACACTGGTTTCTTTGCGTCAGTACAAACGCAGCAATGCTGATTATTTTGGTCCATCACAACCATCAATAAGCCGAATAGTTGTGTAAACTACATATAGATTGGTGCCCTGACTTTACACAGTATCTCTACATCCTTCTTTGTGATAGTGTCTTTATACTCAGACTTTAAAATTTGCAGACAGGGATTAAATCCTGGGTCCATTACATTAATTCATTTAGCTGACGCTTTTATCCAAAGCGACTTATAATTGCTATACATGTCAAAGGTCTCATGCCTCTGGAGCAACTAGGGGTTAAGTGTCTTGCTCTGGGCCACACCACAGACATCAACACCCCAGAGTTTCAGATGCCACAGTTGCAAAACGCCACAATATGTTCTCCACTAAATCTGAAGTCCTCTCCTCCTCACTCATGTTAGTTAAAATATCTTCTACTGTTCAGTTTAGGTGTTTATTTACAGCGGGTACGGAAAGTATTCAGACCCCTTAAAATTTTTCACTTTGTTTCATTGCAGCCATTTTCCAAAAATCATAAAAGTTCATTTTATTTCTCATTAATGTACACTCAGCACCCCATCTTGACAGGAAAAAACAGAAATTTTAGCAAATTTATTAAAAAAGAAAAACTGAAATATCACATGATCATAAGTATTCAGACACTTTGCTCAGTATTTAGTAGAAGCACCCTTTTGATCTAATACAGCCATGAGTCTTCTTGGGAATGATGCAACAAGTTTTTCACATCTGGATTTGGGTATCCTCTGCCATTCTTCCTTGCAGATCCTCTCAAGTTCAGGTAGTTCAGGTCTCCTCAGGTTGGATGGTGAACATTGGTGGACAGCCATTTTCAGGTCTCTCCAGAGATGCTCAATTGGGTTTAGGTCAGGACTCTGGCTGGGCCATTCAAGAATGGTCAGAGTTGTTCCGAACCCACTCCTTTGTTATTTTAGCGGTGTGCTTAGGGTCATTGTCTTGTTGGAAAGTGAACCTTCAGCGCAGTCTGAGGTCCTGAGCACTCTGGAAAAGGTTTTCGTCCAGGATATCCCTGTACTTGGCCGCATTCATCTTTCCTTCAATTGCAACCAGTCGTCCTGTCCCTGCAGCTGAAAAACCCCCCATAGCATGATGCTGCCACCACCATGCTTCACTGTTGAGACTGTATTGGACAGGTGATGAGCAGTGCCTGGTTTTCTCCACACGTACCACTTAGAATTAACGCCAAAAAGTTCAATCTTGGTCTCATCAGACCAGAGAATCTTATTTCTCATAGACTGGGAGTCCTTCATGTGTTTTTTGGCAAACTCCTTGCAGGCTTTCAAATGTCTTGCACTGAAGAGAGGCTTCTGTCTGGCCACTCTGCCATAGAGCCCTGACTGATAGTTGACTTTGTGGAACTTTCTCCCATCTCCCGACTGCATCTCTGGAGCTCAGCCACAGTGATCTTTGGGTTCTTCTTTACCTCTCTCACCAAGGCTCTTCTCCCACGATTGCTCAGTTGTGGCTGGGCGGCCAGCTCTAGGAAGAGTTCTGGTCGTCCCAAACTTCTTCCATTTAAGGATTATGGAGGCCACTGTGCTCTTAGGAACCTTGAGTGCAGCAGAAATCATTTTGTAACCTTGGCCAGATCTGTGCCTTGCCACAATCCTGTCTCTGAGCTCCTTGGGCAGTTCCTTCAACCTCATGATTCTCATTTGCTCTGACATGCACTGTGAGCTGTAAGGTCTTATCTAGACAGGTGTGTGCCTTTCCTAATCAAGTCCAATCAGTTTAATTACACACAGCAGGACTCCAATGAAGGAGTAGAACCATCTCAAGGAGGATCAGAGGAAATGTACAGCATGTGAGTTAAATATGAGTGTCACAGCAAAGGGTCTGAATACTTATGACCATGTGATATTTCAGTTTTTCTTTTTTAATAAATTTGCAAAAATTTCTACATTTCTGTTTTTTTCTGTCAAGATGGGGTGCTGAGTGTACATTACTGAGAAATAAAATGAACTTTTATGATTTTTGGAAAATGGCTGCAAAGAAACAAAGAGTGAAAAATTTAAAGGGGTCTGAATACTTTCCGTACCCACTGTATGTACTCATTACTTCTCTCTAACATAATTAACGTCTGCTCTAGACTGTGGTTTGTGGTGAACCCATAGGTGAAACAAGTAACTCTTGATTCATCTTTGCAAACTGGATAAGAGTTTCAACTCGGTCTGAGATCAAAGACATCAATAGGCCAAATGAGAAAATCTTTGTTTTGGTCTCTCACCCTTCTTCTTTTTGTAAACCACAACAGCCAGGAACCTTTTCAGTATATGTTCCCTGTGTGCAACCTTTACTTCGAACAGATCAACATTTCTAATGCCTTACGATATAAATTGTCATATTAGCCAACCTTATACTGAGACACTTTATCCAGTTATATTAATACATCCTTGATATCTGAAGGAAACTCATGCAGCCACTATTCACTTCTCACATTGCTTAATGAAAATCTAGAATAAAAGACAACATTAGCACAGATCCAGTGTCTTTATTGACTTTAGTCAACTCATCAAAATAAGCACAGAATTTGTAAAGTACCTGAGAAAGTGTGATCAGAAGACAAGAGTGACACTCACAAGAACACACGTGTCTTTCATATCAATGAAGATCAGAACGTTTACAGTATAAAGGCAGTAAAACAAAATGTAGTGAAACTTATCAAAATGAATATAATAATGATATAGCATGGCAACTCATCTTGTAACTCATGGACAAGAAGTGAGACATGTTTTATATGGTTACAAAACTAAGAAAGAAATTGCCCCTAAATATTTTCAAGATCATTTCAGCAGTGTGCTCAGAAGCTTAAAACATCCCACAACCCTTGTAGAATCTCAGCTAAAATAAACTTCAATGTTTCAAACCATTTTTTCAGATACATATTATGAAACAAAAAAACAACATAAGCTAATTCACCACAGTGAAGTAGGTGTCCAGTTAACCCAGCATGTTTTTGGACGATGCTCATTGATTCGCAGTACTGCCACCAGAGATCGAATACAACAAGAGAAGCAAAAAATGGCTTTCTCAGAAAAATCAGTGTTAAGAGAAGTACTCAGATCTTTTATTGAAGTGAAAATACTTCTACAACTGCAACTACTATAAGAAAGTGGTCCTGCATTCAAATTCTTGCTACACATATTTAGGTATTATCTGCAAAATGTATTTAAAGTATCAAGAGTACTTAATGTGCAGTAAAATGTTCCCTGACAGTGTTTCACTACTGTAGCTGCTTTAATGTGTATGTTGCTTTTTACTGCTGAAGATGTTTACGGTTGAGCTCATTTTAATTTTATATAATTACTGTCCTGGGAGAACCACATATCTCTAAAAAGAAAAACATCCCTGATGTTGCATGTTGACGATGCATTTTCAGTTGATCTAAGGGGTTAGATTTTTATTTAGCTTATGAAGTAGGAGAACTGTGAAGGAACTGTTCCTCCTTCAGTTTATCACAAACATTCAAATTCAAAAAGCAACACATTTGGAGATACATGGTTTTCATCTGAAAGGACGGGTATATAAAATTGTAATCTGAAAAGTAACTAAAGCCATCAAGCAAATATAGTGAAGTAAAAATTACAGTATTTGCCTCTGAGATGTAGTGGATTAGATGTATAGAGTTGCACAAAAATGGAAATACACAAGTAAAGTACCTGGAATTTGTAGTTAAGTACAGTTTTGGAGTAAATGTACTTGGTTACATTCAACCACTGGTATAAATAGTCTCTCAACAAGGGCAAATTATAATAATTAATTTTTCTTTGCACTCCAATCAATAAGCTTAAACTTTTCAAATCCCAACCCTGATTCTTCCAGTTTATGATATGATTAAGAATAATCAATGAATTCCCAGTTTACGGAGGAGGATGTGGCACCGCTCCTCGTTCTAGTGCAAAAGTTATCCATAAACCTAAAGAGACAAAAATAATAAAATTACTACAAAACTTAACATAATTGTTCAATTCCACAAAATCACATATTTACAGGATCATTTAGATCTAAATATCAATGATTGTGCATTTTGTAAAACAAGTATTTACCTTATGTTTTTTAAGTACAGTCATTTGTTTTAATTTTACACTTTATCTGACCTGCTGAAGGTTTCTGAAAGCATCTGTGCTTTTCTCTTAATAATCTCACCTTTGTTGTGGAAAATCAGCTGAAAGTCAAATATTTTTGTGTCACAGAGGTTTTGGCAGATATATTAAAGCAGCTTAGTTTAACAACAGGTGTAAAATTCATGTCCCATATGAAGCAACTCACTGTGTTCAGGGTGGCGTGTTTGTCATTTAGGCTT
>NW_025737923.1:0-10918 GCF_021292245.1 Micropterus dolomieu
AGAAAAAAAAAAAAAAAAAAAAAAAAAAAATATATATATATATATATAATCCGAGCAATTTCAATAGGGACCTCGCACGGTCGTGCTCGGGCCCTAAAAATAATCCGAGCAGATTCAATAGGGACCTCACACGGTCGTGCTCGGGCCCTAAATATAATCCGAGCAGATTCAATAGGGACCTCGCACGGTCGTGCTCGGGCCCTAAATATCTTGCTCAACTTCCCCCAGGTCTTTTGGCTCAAATTGCCCCGTCCCAGCCATCCATCCATCGTCAACCACTTATCCTGCGTACAGGGTCGCAGGGGGCTGGCGCAAATTCCAGCTAACATCGGGCGAAAGGCGGGGTCCCGTCCCGGCCATTTTAACAAAATTGTGTCATCCAGAAGTTTATGGGTAACGTCACGCTAACAGTATAGCCTCATATTGTAACTTCCTAAAGCACTAACACATACGTAACATTTTTTCAAACCTGTCTGTAATTGTTCAGACACAAGAATCAGGACTGCTTGAACATAAAAAATCACTTTGAAAAAACATTTTTTGAACTTAAATGTGTGATTAAAATGGATGACTCTTCAAAAATGTGTGGTCACATGACCAATTTTGACTATGGTTGCCGAGAAACAAGGGGTGGCTCAACTTCGACACAGGCTTCAAATCACCTTTTTATATATACCACTCTTGCCTATATAGCAAGGTGAAAAGTACAGGTTTGGAGGTTGGGGTGGTGGGTGGATGTGTGGAGTGTTTCAAACAGGAGACCAGAGTTTGCATCCCACAGGGGCACTCATGAACTTGTGTAATGAATTTGATTTATCATCATCTACAGACTGCATAGACATTAGTTATGGGGTGGTGACGGCGCAGTTGATAAGACACATGGTTTTGGTTTGAGAGACCCGCGTTTAACTCCCCACTGTGACCCGTCCACCATTGTGTCCCTGAGCAAGACACTTAACCCCTCGTTGCTCCAGAGGCGTGCGACCTCTGACATATATAGCAATTGTAAGTCGCTTTGGATAAAAGTGTCAGCTAAATGAATAAATGTAAACAAGCAAAGATATTGTAAGCATTGGAAGACTTTAGTTCACTGAAGCATGCGCCTGAGCTGTTCTGGATTTCCTTTATGACCTGGAGAAAAAAGTTGACCCCCCCACTGTCACTGTATAATTCGCACCCTGACTGTAACCACAATCCTTCCCTACCCGTAACAAAGTGTTTTAGTTGTCTAACCTCAACCAAACCTTTACCATAACTCAGTCAGGACACTCACGTCAAGGTTTAACCATTGATTGCAACAATACACAGTTTCATTTGGTGGTGTGTCTCAAAATTTCAAGAAGATGAACACGTTAAAAGAAACATTTATAATATGCATATATCAAATAACAATACAGAAGAGGTGGAAGGAGTACAGTTTCTGAAAGCAGGCAGCAGTGTAACAGTCAGCGTTATTGTAAGCTGACTGAATGACTGCCAAATGTTTGTATGGATTGATTATTAAGAGAGAGATCTTGGACATACGGTACATGATTCAAGGGCGTATGGAACAAGTAGCTGCCTGCCTGAACAACCCAAGGCTCCATTTTATTTACCATAATCACAATATTTTCCTTGCCTCGACCACACTGTAGTTGCCATGTGCAGGTATTGTAAAAGGTAAAAATGTGGGCATTGAACATAATCCAGAGCTTTGCTGAATTGTCCAAAATCAAAGTTCTTGTCTGGAAGTTCAGAATAGAGTTGTTGTAGAAAGGCAGTGTGATGCAGCCAGGATGCTGCTGTGACAGCAAGCTTCTCTCCCCACCTTCCAGTGTGGACATTCATAACAGGTAGAAACACTTCTGACTTCAGATGGGGTCGGGTAACACATTGTATGAACTAGTTGGTTGGAATCATACCTTTAGCTTCCATTCACACAACAGTTGACTGAAATGCTGCTTTGGATTCATAGTTGACTAAATAGGTTTATTTCTGAATTGTGTAATAAGACAGAATTGTGCCAAAGTCTGATTGAATGATAGTGCTGTGTGTGTTTGTGTGTGTGCAACTCTGTCTCTGTCGGTAAGTGTTTTTGCTTGTTGGCATCATTTACCCTCCTGAGCCTTATTTACTGTACCTTAATGATAGGACCACAGGCATGACGATGCATCACTGCTGCACATTAAACACACACACACACACACACACACACACACACACACACACACACACACACACACACACGTAAAGACAGGCAGAGGGTCAGTTTACACACATGGTGTGTCTGTGGTGTATTTAAGTATTTAAGCATCATAAACAACAAAGCCCACAGCAGGGCCAATCACTCAGATGAGAGGCAAAATTGCCCTTAATGGAGTGTAAAAGACTGCAGATGCAAACAGCAAGTCTGCAGCCTAACGTCAAACACCGGCCTAAACACTGTTTTAGGGGCAGAAATTACAGTTTAGCTGCTGCTCTGTCTACCACCAACACACCAATTTCAGGAACTAGCAGTTTTGAGAGCTGACAAGTTTATTCCTTCATTCTCTTGGTCATTCATCTCTCATTTTAACAGGGGAGGACACATAAAGAGTGGAGCCTTTCTTACAAATACAGCTGATTACAGAACAGCCTTAGCCAAAGGGAAAATGTCAGGTTAAATGAAAACCTGGGAAAGATTCATATAGTCCAGGACAGTAGTCATGTTTTCAATAAATTGTTGTAAAGGTTTTAAGAGAATTTCTGAAACTGTGGCAAAATAAAATGTTTCCATCAACTACCTTTATATGTGTATTGGACTTGGGCATTATTGTGGTATTACAGTATACCAGGTTATTTAGAAATCAGCATGAATTTCAATACCTCTTTCTATTAAAGTGATACAGAAATGCTGTGCTGATGTTGAAGCTACTGCAGACCCGGTAGCAAACATTTCGGTTGTTTTCGCGCAATTGGCGGCTTCCATCCGTTTTTTTTTTTGCCCACAATGCAAGAAACACAGAGCAAAGCAGGGGGGAAGAGCTAATAAGAGATCTGATGTTTTTTTTTTACCCCATGGGCCACTGTCCAGGGTGGCGTGGCGGTGCAGTGGTTGGCACTGTCGCCTCACAGCAAGAAGGCTGTGGGTTCAAACCCAGGTGCCCCGGCCTTTCTGTGTGGAGTTTGTATTTTCTCTGCGTGGGTTCTCTCCAGGTGCTCCGGCTTCCTCCCACCACCCAAAGACATGCAGGCTAGGTTAATTGGTGTCTCTAAAATTGTCCTTAGGTGTGGATGTGAGTGTGAGTGGTTGTCTGTCGATGTGTGGCCCTGTGATGGACTGGCAACCTGTCCAGGCTCCAGCCCCCAGCCCCCCGCGACCCTGTACGCAGGTTGACAATGAATGGGTGGGCTGCTGTCCAGGTGCCCAGGTATAGTCCCGTAAATGTAAATGCTCTGTACTTGTATAGCGCCTTTCTAGTCTTTTCGACCACTCAAAGCGCTTTTACACTACATCTGCATTCACCAGTCACACACATTCATACACTGAGCCTAAGTGCTCAAACGGAAACTAGCATTCACACTCATTCATACACTGGCGGAACAAATTGGGGTTCAGTATCTTGCCCAAGGACACTTCGACACGCAACCAGGGGGAGCCAGGGATTGAACCGCCGACCTTCCGATTAACAGCCAACCCGCTCTACCTCCTGAGCCACAGCCACCCCCAGCCGTGCCAACAGGAAGACCCTGCGTGATATCACGTTCCTTCAGCCCACTGATGTGTTGGTATCTGTGGAAGAAGGGCGCATATTTTCTGTCTACTCATTATTCTATGGGCCATAAGTATTTAAACCCAGCAAGACTTGTATAAGTAGGCTAACTGCATATTAGGGTGATTTCACACCTTGAGTTCAGCTCATTTGGTCACCAAGTAAAAAAAAATTATACACTGTTGCATTTTCTGGTCCAGTTCATTTTCACACTGCAGTTTTACAAACAAACCAAGAGAAGTAACCATGACGTTATAAAGACTTTCAGGTAACTTGTGGACCCATGTGGGGAAATCAAATTCTGGTGCCTAACAGAAGTTTATGCAGCACTTTAATGCTTTTGATCTGTATAAGAGCTCACGAAGAAAGAACTTATAAGCATGATTTGTAATTTTTGACCACAGATTGACCACAGAGCTATTATGAATAATGATGAAAAAACAGGACATATTTAGTAAGCAGCAAGGAGTATGGTTTTTACAAAACATATAATGTTTCTTAACGCCACCGGCAGAAATAAATTTAAAAAAGCAAGTAAATCCTGACTTTTGAACTACTGTTTTTCTGCACATGTATTTATAAGAGCAGTATTCATAATTCAGTATAAAAAATTGGTTAACTCCACTCTCTCACACCGAGTGCATGCTTCACTACAGTAGTGGCTGTAGTTTCTTTCTAAGTTTCACGTTGCTGTGCTGCTTCAGCAGATGCTTCAATAAATTAGATGTAGAATTGTTTGCGGTTGAAAGCTTTTTGCTGGCTGCACAAAGTTTACAAAGGACGACAATGTTCTTTGCATCTCACTGTGACAAAATACTGGCAGTACTTACAGGTGTGGAAAGAACGCCAATCTTCCTCATTCTCTATTCTTCCTCTAACTTCCTGGTTAACAGCTGACTTGAAAAACATAAGGTCTGGCGCCGCTGAGCTGCAGCGCAGTCACGCATTAACATCAAGGATAGTGCATTCTAGTAACGCATCTATATGTGTTCGAGATGGGACCATTATCAAGCATGTAAAGGTTGGTACAGATTTGAGCATGTACAGTGAAGTTGCCACGCCATGGATATGGCATTGATACAACATAATATCATCAATGTGTTAAGGATTTTCTGAGGTAGTTTTGAAGTAGATATAGCCAACCTGCAAGAAGTGCTTCATCCCAACTAGTCACTTCCTGTTGCCAGTAGGTAGCGCTATGACTGTGAGTGAATATTGGCTTGTAGATGTGTCACGTCATATCACAGAGTACGTTCCAGTCCTGCTCTTTTATGATAAAGCGCTATGAGATAGATTGTTTGGATTTGGTGCTTTATAAATTGGGAGTGGTGATGAAGCAGTGGAAAACCCGAGTTTGAATCCACTGTGAGACACCAAGGTGTCCCTGAGCAAGACACTTAACCCCTAGTTGCTCCAGAGGCGCTGGACCTTTGACATTTCTAGCAATTGTAAGTCGCTTTGGATAAAACTGTCAGTTAAATGAATAAATGTAATATAAATAAAATTGAATTGAATAGATGTGTTCAGGCGGCGACTCTTATTAAACAAAAAATTTGGTTGTGCATGTACGCTGAAGTTATAACAACTTCCTGTTTCATGGTGAATCGTCAATTTTCAACGCCACACCAAGGCGACCCATAAAATACATAATTTTTCTCTACTTCTGCCATGTGTGCAAAGTTTAGTGAGTTTTTGAGCATGTTGAGGCTGCCAAAAATGAGCTTACTTTGCATAAAAAATTAAAATAAAAATATAAGAATTCCTTTAGTTTCAATAGGGCATGTTTCATGCTCTGGCCCTACATAAAAAAGTATAAACACTATAAAGTCTAAGTGTGTTACAAGGTCAGAAGAACACAGAAGCGCCTGAGGCGCACCTCAGGAGGGAGAGTGGGTCCTTGCACAAGATACAAATTGCGTGTGTGAGTGTGAATATGAGTGTGGTGTCTGAATCTTAGTTCCTTTCTGATGTGCAGTTGGAACCTTCCATGGCAGCCTCTGCCATCAATGTATGAATGTGTGTCGTGGGGTGAATCTGACACGTAGTGTGGAATGACACTATACACATGCTATGTACGCTATGAACAGTGCACTTACCATTTACATTATAATCTATTGTGTGTGTAAGTATTATTTCCAGTGCACCTGTGCCTTTATGTAGTGTCACAAAGACTTTTATCAAGTGCTTAAGCCAAAACCTTCTATCAATGCTAATCTGTATTTTCTTATCAACACCTCCTCAAATCATAATCATGTGCTAACATCAGCAGCTATCCACTTCACACTCCCTTCCATAGGGTAACAGGAGATAACGTTGTTGCTATACTAACACACATTAGACTATTATTAGTGATTTGCTAACAGCTATGTATCCTCTAAATTAAATTTAAATGGTTTCTTTTTTTCCATATAAAGCAGCAACACAATTCCTGATGAACAATGATGAAACGTGTCCCAATCTGGTCCTGTAGTTAAATACACTTGCTCCTTGAATAAGTGGCACAGTGGCTCAGTGGATAGCACTGTGGCCTCACAGTGAGAAGGTTACGGATTCAAACCTCCTTCAGCTGGTGCATAGATGTCATGTTTTCTTTATTATGTCACTGAGACATGAAAAGATTTGTTTTCAAAATGTACTGCCGTTACAAATACAGTATACATTTACACAATGGTGCATAATTGTACGGAGACAGGGTTAACTAGAGTGGGAAAAATGCCACCTTGTACTCTAACTGTATGGAGGGCTTCCCATAATACCATTCAGAGTTGTACTAACTAGTGACATTTAATTAAATTTGTGCACAGCCTCATTGTCTATCATCAAGAAAAACTGGTCTTGCCATACTCCTTAGAACTGATGGTTTACGATGACATATATAGAAAGATATATCTGGGCATTTTGGTAAGGCAACTTTATTTATATATGGCTATTGCAGTTTTTATTTGAGCCATTTTGTTCTTAAGTGCTGCCTTATGTTTTGACCTAACTTCTATATACTGTATAGTAAGTCTAATAAACGTACCTGATGAATTACACATAACTAATAGCCTATATATATAGGCGATATAAGCTACTTGCAGATATATCTGCATCGGCGTTTATTTAACAGTCGATATCTCTTAAAAAAGAGAAACAGAGTCGGATCCTTCCCTCGTGTTATGAGTGTTGCATAGTTTGCCCACCAGCTCCTCTGTTAACAACACTGCAGCACCACAGAAGAAAACATCAGCTGACCGTAGTCTACTGGAGCTCAGAGCTGGCTCTGCCGGAGCTACGGTGAGTAGCTTAGTAGTATTAGTATGCCGTGTTTATCAGTGGAAGGCTAACATTAATGACCGATTATATTGTAGTGTCTCAAATTACAGTCAGCGTGTCAGAAATGATTTAACCAGTGATTGATTAAACTGGTCGACTGATAATAACTGTTTGTAAAACTTTTAATCGTCAATGGGTTTAGAGTGCACAGCAAAAATTGAAGTCGATTGGAGTAATTCCCTAGGAGGAGTTCCTAAAGTGTGTAAATTGACAAAAATGACCTTAAATCCAAAATGGCTGACTTCTTGTTGGGTGTCAGGCATCGTTCCAAGAGGCTTTTTTGTATGTCTGGACATGACACACGTACCACAGAAGTTTCATACACATAGGTGAAACTTCGTCCGGGGGATGCTCTGTGCTAGCGAACCATTTTGCCCATAACCCATAAAATACGAAAATATTTGACGTGCCTGAATTATGTGCAAGGTTTGGTGAGTTTTCAAGCAAGTTTAGGCCCCAGAAATTTAGGTTACTTTGCAGAAAAAAAGAAAGAATAATAATTCCTTCAGTTTCAATAGGGACCTCACATGTTTCATGCTCGAGCCCTAATTTATAATAAATCAGATATTTAAAAATAAATTTCTGTAGATTTGATTTATCAAAACTTTAATATATTTTTATATTTTAAAGTTATTTTTAAACTGCATTATGTCATGTGTCTTGGTGAGGTCTCAACATAACAAACATTTAGGATAATCTTTGTGTATGTTATGTGTTTCTTAAAATAAAGTGGAAAAAGAATATCGGCCGATATAGCAGCTATTGGATTTTAAAATCCTCAAATATTGAAATCGGTATTTGACTTAAAAATCCCATAACGGTCGGGCTCTAAATGACATGTAACGTTAGTTATTCTCCAGACTTTGGCTTTGCGTGGACATAAATCTGTCGGTTACATTCATGAGACAATCAGCTGACTAACTGCCAATAAAACCGTAGCCCACAGTTGGAAGCTGGATTGTAATTTTTAATTGTGTCTTGGCTTTGCAACGTAGACATAAATGTGTCTGTTGAAGTTCAAATCAGCCAGCTAAAGTTCACATTTTACTGCGCTGGTGGAGAACACTTTACTGCTAACAGCATTATGATAACAAGACCGTGTGGAGAGGCGCCTTGTTCCTCACCTGCTTTTGTAAACTTCATGTATTGTGTGGATTATAATGGACTGTGGTGCAGAAACAGTGAGCTTTTTCCTGTTATGTCAGTGGTCATACTTGCAGTAGATGTGATTTTTTGAGATGTTCTTTAGTTTGGTATGTTAGTCCAGATGAGCCAACCCTCCCAAGATGTAACAAAACGCAGGGGTGAGTTGAGTGATGATTTTTTTTTGCAATTCATTGCAATTCACAACCCTCACCATTAGATGTCACTTACACACTTAACCTTTAATCATAGTAGAAGCACAAAAAGCAAACACTGATAACGGCATCAACAAAATCTAAACATGTCAGCAAAATCAGGAAGTGACACAGAGCGGCAAGTGTCTGTGTCGTGGTCAGGTGTGTCTCTCGCTACTTTGCAGCAGACTGATAACTGTTTGTGTAGCAAATACATTGACTAGAAACTGACCGACAACATTTATATCTAAATGTTTTGATTACAATTTTTATAGGGACAATTCAGTAGTCACTGTCAAGCCCTGAAGCTGTGAGCAATGCTCTCTCTCTCTCACTCTCTCTTTCTCTAAATGCAGGCAGGCTGAGTAACAGTGGGGGGCTCATATTACGTGAACTATTATAGCGACTAGCCTCTGTTCTTCCAAGACCTCCGAGAAAGGCTGCATCATAAAGATTATTGCATATTTATATGGAGATTATTTTTGATGTCGTTAAGTTACATTTGGGGCTACAGTCAAAACATTCGGGCAGTGGCGGCTGGTGAAAAATATTTTAGTTGGTGTTGTGCCAGTCAGTGTGTATGTCAGTTTCATAACCGTCCCAATACATTTTAACACAAACTGCAGGATAACAGTGCTTTGTGAAATAATCAGAAATGATTTAATGCCAATGTTATATTATTATATTATATTATTATACAAAAACATAAACAGTGAACATAAACATAGAAAGTGGCATGAAAATAAAATACTCTAGTAAAGTACAAACTACCTCTAATTTGTACTTCAGTACAGTAGGCCTGCTTAAGTTACTGTGTCCACCACTGGAAATAACCATATCTTAACACTTCAGAGCTGCCTATAAAGTATACAGCTTACCTCTGTAGCCAACAGCTGTTGTTCTCCTTGTTCATATACCGTAGCACAAGCACCAACTGGCAGTGGGTGGAAATTTCAGTTGTCTCATCTGCCTGAACAGCAAGTTAATCTGCATTTTTTACTTGCTCCAGAATGTAATCTTTAAGAACGGACAACATGTAGTCCAAAAGTTCGTTTTGCACGGTCTTTGAGGTGCCTTTGAAAACGGTAGCTGTCTTAAGGTGCTCCTCCAACACACTGGCCAGTGAGGCAACAAGATCTACTGAAAACGCCAGGGTTGTCAGAGGACGCGGTCTCCTTGTGGCCACGCGAGGCCGATGCTAACTCTGCCTAGCATGGCTAGCTTCACCGTGTTATCCATATGTACCCTCGTACACTCTGTTTCTTAATCTTCTCAGATAAATGTATTACTCCTATAACAGTCCTTGCATCCAGCTAGCCAAGGCTGAAATTATTATTAATTGTTATTATTATTAATTACACACACGCGCACACACACAATAATTATTAATTATTTAGCCTATATTTTATATATTACACATTATTGTGCATTTTAAACACACATATACTTAAAGGTAATTACTGTTTAATTAAAAAATTGTTTATTTAAAAAAAATTAAATAAAAACACTTTCCACCCATAGACTGTATATAAAAGGTTTCCACCACCAGGGAGGGCAGCGCCCTAGAGCCCTTTATTGGGCAGCCGCCACTGCAAATGACCTGGCGACATGGATGTGTTTAACAATGACTGCGTTTACATGCAGCCAATAACCCGTTCAAAACCGGGATATTAGCAATAACCCGGTCGCGAACGGCCATGTAAACACCGGCAAAAACCCGAATATGCTCATATCCCGGATTTTAAAAACCGGGATATTATACCTGGGGTACCCCTTTTCTAACCCGAATTTTTGGTCATGTAAACGCGTATCGGCATATCCCCATAGTGATTTGTGTTCTGCGCATGTTCTATTCGCAAGGAATCTTGGTCTTTTGAGTAGAGGAACTTCTTGTATGCGCCAAACCCGCGTGCAGTATACGGAAGTAAACGAGGTAAACATGGCGAGACGCAGCACAGCACCGTACTTCTGGTGCGAGGAGGAAACCAATTTTTTAATTCATGTTGTCAAAAACATGAATATAATGTCTTTTGTTGAAGTACAGAGATACTGACATTTACAAGGCGATCGCTATCTGCCCCGAACTATTCATTATCCGTCCGCCTGCTGTTGTTGTTGTTGTCTTTGGATACATACAGGAAGAAGAATCGGAAATGCCGAAGAGGGCCCAGCCGAGGAGAGGAGACAACGGGCCCCCAGGCCCAGGGACACACCACCCGCCCAGAAATGAGCAAAGGCCACAAGCCCGAGTCCCCAGAACCCTAGGTCAAGGGCGGGCCCCCACGCCAGGGGAGCCCCGACCCCCCCCAGCCCACCCCAGATCAGGCAAGGCCGTCACCAACCCCACAGCACCCCCGACGCCCGGGGCTCCAGGGGTAGGACACGAGGCCAATGAGAATCTCCCCCACTCCTTCACCCCTCTGCCTGCCTCTGTAAATGTATTGTTTTGTGTTGGATGCATGTCATGGATTGTGAAGTGTTGTATGGTGGAGTAAAGATAAGGTGTGTGGTAACTAAGGTGCAACTAAAATTGGA
>NW_025737924.1:0-22261 GCF_021292245.1 Micropterus dolomieu
CAGTACTAAAGCTGTCATTCTCAACGTCCACATGAATATTAAAATCCCCTACAATAATAACTTTGTCCGTTTTAAGGACTAAAGTTGACAAAAACTCTGCAAATTCAGATAAGAATTCAGAGTACGGGCCAGGTACTCGGTACACTATAACAAAAAGAATTGGTTGCAGTGATTTCCAACTTGGGTGCGAAAGACCAAGAACAAGACTTTCAAATGAGTTATAGTTTAGTTTAGGTTTAGAGCTGATTAGTAGGCTAGAGTGGAAGATAGCTGCAACTCCACCTCCTCGGCCTGTGCCTCAAGGAATGTGAGTATTAATATGACTGGGAGGGGTGGATTCATTTAGGCTAACATATTCTCCATCACCCAGCCAGGTTTCAGTAAGACCAAATAAATCAATATCATAATCTGATATTAGTTCATTTACTAGTACACCTTTAGAAGAGTCCACATTTAACTCTCCTATTCATTTGCACTATTGCTCTTGTGGTTTTAATTTTTATGAGGTTTTTATGCACAGCTCCTCTTCTGTTTACCTTTGATTTAAATAATTCCGATGGTCGGGGGACAGACACCGTCACTATAGGATTTTCACTAAGTAACTCCTGAAATGGAGGAGCAGAGATGTGTGTTAGATTGCGACTCTGCGTAAAGCACAATTAACTAATTTATTATTGATTATAAGACACTTATAGGCTCTTATTAGAAACTTGTTGATTGTTTATATACCTGTCATAAACATTAATAAGAGGTTTATTAACATTAGACTGTATAAGGGTTGGTTATTGATAAATTAATAGTTAATTCTAAGTTGTTATTTCCTTGTAAGACACTTGTAGTGAACTTATTAAAAAAATCTTAATGTTTATAAGCAGCTTAGAAAATGCATTTTTATTAACATTGATAAGACTTCATAAGTATTTTCTCAAAATATGAATGAACACATTTCTTATTTCTTATTAGCATCCTTATGGGCACTTACTAGAAACTTGTTAACAAGTTATATATACTTTAAGAACCTTAGTAAGATGTTTATTAACATTAATAACTGTTAGCAATATCCCAAAAGACATTTATTATTGACTTGTAAGATATTTATGAGCTCCACCCAAACAGAAGTTTGTCCCCCTGTACTTTGGCCTGGAGTAGGGATCACGCTTTATTAAAACTTATTTAAGAATGCACCAAATTCCAAGTAGGAGTAAATGTTGTAATGTAATGTAATGAAATCTGTGATATTAACAATAAAATGTTAAGTTTGTATCTTTACATGAATATATACAGTTTTGAATTAATATGCATTACATTGTGCATTTTTTCTTTACAAAATGTAAAGTAATCAGTCAATCTTCTTAGGTAAATACACACACACACAACAAACCTATTTACTCAGTATAAAAAATAATTGTGCAGGAGGAGCTAACAATAAGTGTGGGGGATTGCGAGGTCCCACATTTCCCTATCTCACACATGCAAACGCACAAACACACACACACACAGCAGTCCAGATATTGCAACAAAGTTTAAGTTGCAATTGCCTGAAAAATGCCACCAAAGACTACTGCTCAAGAAGAGACCGCAATTGCGCCCTTTATGGCATCATATGAAGGTGTTATTATTTTACACACTGCTTGCCACCGGGACACAATTAAGCATATTATCATAATATAGCGCTGTTCTACTTCATTTATCAACAACCATTATTCATCATTATTTTGAATCACAAATTATGTATTTCATTGTAATTAGTACCTTTTATTTACATTAAAAAGATAAACAGACTTAAAGTAACATGTTTTCCTAATGAACTAAGCTGTGCACCGCATGACGGCTGCACTTCTCCACTATCAGCCACTATGGTACGCAGTACAGTTTTGACAGGTTGAGCGACCTGCAAACATGAACTCAGTTGTATTGTAAGCTACTGTATTATTGGCTACTGTGTATTGACTGCTACTTGTTTGTTTATTATTATTGGCTTATAATGCATTCTCCAATTAGTAGGCTACATCACGCAATGGCCTATTATGATAATAGCCTATGAAGGCGGCAAGCAGTGTGAAAAATAATAAAACCTTTATATGATGCCATAAAGGGCGGAATTGCGGTCTCTTCTTGAGCAGTAGTCTTTGGCTATTGCAACTTAAACTTTGTTGCAACATCTTAGACATCATGGGGCAAGTAGTGGACTGCTGTGTGTGTGTTTGTGCGTTTGCGTGAGAGTAATAAGCAATCCCCCCCCCTTTTGTATTTCTGTTGTGACTTTTGTATTGGTGTTGTGACTTTTGTATTCTTGTTGTGGCTTTTATATTTGTGTTTTGACTTTTGTATTGGTGTTGTGACTTTTGTGTTGTGACTTTTGTATTGTTGTTGTGACTTTTGTGTTGTGACTTTTGTATTGGTGTTGTGACTTTTGTATTGGTGTTGTGACTTTTGTGTTGTGACTTTTGTATTGGTGTTGTGACTTTTGTATTGGTGTTGTGACTTTTGTATGACTTTTGTATTGGTGTTGTGACTTTTGTGTTGTGACTTTTGTGTTGTGACTTTTGTATTGGTGTTGTGACTTTTGTATTGGTGTTGTGACTTTTGTACTTTTGTGTTGTGACTTTGTTTGTGTTGTGACTTTTGTATTGGTGTTGTGACTTTTGTGTTGTGACTTTTGTATTGGTGTTGTGACTTTTGTGTTGTGACTTTTGTATTGGTGTTGTGACTTTTGTATTGGTGTTGTGGCTTTTGTATTGGTGTTGTGACTTTTGTATTGGTGTTGTGGCTTTTGTATTGGTGTTGTGGCTTTTGTATTGGTGTTGTGACTTTTGTATTGGTGTTGTGGCATGCAAAGGACACAGAGAGGAGGAGCAGTGTAGTCAAAAAGCAGACATCAAAGCAGACATCAGTGCAGTCAAAAACAATCATAGTTAAATAAAAATCCACCGAAAGGTTGGAAAGCAATGAGAAAAGAGAGACATCCAAAACAGTGAAATAAAAGTGATGGCTGAAAAGCTGAAAGGATGGAAAGTGGTGGTCGTGGTGGCGGCTGAGGCATATGAAAATCTGTGACTTTCCCAGACCCAGGTGCAGCAGAAAAGAGAGCCAAGAGAGTACGTGATGCCAAGAAACAGAGCTATAAAAGGAGGTCCAAAAGGAGGTGGAAGTCAGTTGTTACATGTCGACTCGGGTCACTATTCTGGTAACAGAATGGGGCTCTATTTTGCACCGATCTCTGACACACTCCGGTGGAACTTTTGTATTCTAATTGGTGTTTATTTTTGTTGATAATAAAAATGTTGGTAAAAGTTCAAGCTTTCTTATCTGTCCCAAGTCTTGAATTTTTTACACGTACCACAACCACCTACCTGTAGCTATGTTAAATCTACATCGGTCCACTGCAGAGGCTCTATCCACAACCTGGAGGAGTAAAGTATAAATGCGTGTACTCGTTTAATATTAGAACATTAGATACAAAGTACAATGCTCACTTAATAACAATCTGTTAGTACAATATTAATATATTAATTATATATAATAATATATAAATATAATAATAATAATGTTATTATTGATTATAATGTTATATATTAGTTTACTATTTAGCTTACCACTGGTATAATATTAATATATTAAATACATAATATTATTATTGATTATAATGTTATATATTAGCATAGCTTACCACTAGTATAATATTAATTCCAGTTAGAGCGGTTTCATTTTTGTGGGTAGTTTTCATTCATTAAATCCCTGCAAGAAAAATTATCTACACGGTGGTTGATTTAGTTTCTAATTTGTCAATGCTAAGTGATAACTCGTCAATAATGAGAACCATTTATGCAGAAAGACTTTTTGAAAGTTTGAAAGTTTGCTGTTGTATGTCAATTTTTTTTTAGGTCCCGCCCCATTCAGGCTGTGATTGGTTGGTTGACAAAACGTAACATTGACGAGGGTCAAAGGACACCACGTAAATTTTTAACTCGCACACTTTAAAAAATGGTCGAAGTCAGGAGCCTAGGTATATATAAAAGCACGTTTATGTATGTCTGTAGGAATGAGTAAGCGGGTAATTTTTATAATCTATTCTTATGTTTCAGCTTGTATTTTGTCATATAAGTTCTATAAGAAAGTAAAGTGTTAAATATTGGGTGGGACATCAAAGAACAAGTGTTCTGCTTTTCAGCATGTTTGTGGAGATACACAATGAAATGTGAACGGAATGAAGACACAGACTTACATAACACATCAAATCTCACAATATAAAGGAAGGCATGATATAGATATATGATTTTCAATAAGTCACTTATGGTTGTCCTGATTTGGTCGCCCTTTACCCCAGGGAATCATGGCCAGATACATTCAAGATTCAAAACACATGCAGAGAAGTCAAAAGATGCATATAGTATTTTCTTCACATTTATAAAAACATGCTTATGTGTTCAGTTATTGTGTTTTATAAATCTAAATGATCACAAAATTGTCCACATGCACAAGCCTAACAGTAACTGTACACAGCATCTGTGTCACGCAGGAAACATGTCAAAAGCAGCCACATATAGATGCTTTCAACGTAACAACCTAAACAAACGGTACTGCACATGTGCATTACTCTGGCCCAAACTTAACTTCCGGCAGACTTGCGCAAGCAATCCATATGGTGCGTTCCATTTACCTCGGAAGTTGGAAGTCGGAGCTGGGAATGATGTCACGCCTGAGTTGACCACGTTCCAGTTACCAAAGTCGGAAAACAAGATGGACGCGTCCAGGAAAGCTGCTGTTGTTTGTGCTCTTACATAATACAAACAACCACAGAGCAAATATGAAGCCCACCTTAAAAACATCACGAACGAACAAACAATGCGCCAAAGGTATGTTTCAGTGTAATGTTATTTCATTGTGTCAAAAACGTTTTGACTGCGTTTCAATTGGTCATTCCGTAACCACTAGCCTACACAAAGGGTGAGGGTTCAAGTTCAAGTTCATTTATATAGCACATTTAAAAACAACACTAGTTGACCAAAGTGCTTTCCACAATAGACAACAAATATACATTACAACAGTAGAAAAAGTAAAAGGGTTCTTCAGTATTTAACGTTAACGTCATTTTGCCAACATAACTTATAATATTAGTCAGCTAAATGTGATATGTATAACATTAATTTTAATAACCTAGGATTTTAAAAAAGAGAAATCTGCATGCATTCCAAACAGATTTTGTCTAGTCAGAACTGCCTAAATGAATAGAAATAGTTAGATATTCTTGACTTAAATTAATTTTTTTCTCTGATAGGATACTGATATCTAGTATACTGCGGTCAGCACAGCGAATCATCCTGAAGACTGGAACAGAGTGGCAGGTCATGCTGAACATGAATGAATACACTTTTTCACGCCATTTCAGAGTCACCAAGCCACAGTTTGAATATCTCCTGATGAAGCTACAGGAGAACGCCATAACAAAGGAACATAGTCAAGGTCTACCACCAGTCCCTGTGACAAAGAAAGTGCTGATGTTCCTGTGGTACATGGCCAACCAGAACAGCTTCGGGGAGATGTCAGACAAGTTTGATGTGTCACAATCATCAGCACACAGTGCTCAACATCTTCTGTACAATGGGACCAACCTTCATCTCCTGGCCAAACACTTGTGAGAAGGCAGCGTCTGCTGCTGCTTTCCACCGCCTCTGTGGCCTCAGTGATGTCATCGGTGCAATTGATGGGTGCTACAACAGGATGCAGAGGCCACCCATAAGAGGAGGAGACTACATGAACAGAAAGTCATTTTACTCTGTCCTCCTTCAAGGAATTGTAGATGAGAGAGGACGATATATTGACATTTTTACTGGACCGCCGGGCAGAGTTCATGATGCCAGGATGTTGAGGTCCTCCAACTTCTTCACAACATGTCAGGAGAAGATGGGAAAGTACATCTTACATTGGACAGGCCTTCCCATTTGTTATAGCTCCTAAGTGTGACAATGGGGCTCTTACTGAAGTAGACCAGCTGCAGAACTCCAAGATCAGCCGTGGGATGGTGGTTGTTGAACAAGCCTTCGGGAGGATGAAGTGTAAGTGGGGGTGTCTTCGCGATCTGCAGAACACGCGGATGGATGCTGTGGTGATGATAGTGATGGCAGTCTGCTTTCTACACAACATGTGCATTGGTGCTTCAGATATATGCCAGGAACACCCACATGGCTGCCCAAGGCAGGAAGATGAAAATGACTAAACTTGTCTAAATTTGAAGACAACAACAATCATCTATTGATTTTCATTAAGAATTAAATCTGCTGATAATTTTATCAATGACTTCATTACTACTGTTATGATTGTTTGTACATTCTGTGTGTACTAATAAAGAAGTCTTTTTTCACTCAATTAACTGTCTCACTTTGTACTCACTGTCCAAATTGATGTGTTAGGGATAAAAAGAGGAGGCTATGGTAATATACAAACAATAATTTATTAAAGGAACAGCACCCATTGTATAAAAATCACACATTTCACACTGACAGATTAATATAAAAAAAGTTAAACAGCTATATGTACAAACATACAGCAGAAAATAAAACCAAACATTACAAAATAATTTTGGTTTACAGCTTGTCCAACAACCTGGTCAACAGCGACTCAAAGCCCTGCTGTGCAGACCTGAATTGTGCAAGTGTCTCTTCATGAAGTTGCCAACTTGCTTCTTTGGACTCTTTAAGAAACTGCAGAACCTCGTCGTCCACCGTTCTGCGCTTGCGTGACTGTGTTGGTGACTGCTTTGTTGTGGAAGGTGGGCTGGATGTAGAGCTGCATGCAGTGCTAGCTATAGTAGTCCCACTGCTGCAATGGCCTAGCACCTCTAGTCCCTCCGATGTCCCCACCACAGGAAAGACAACATCATGTTGTCCTCCCAGAAGGTCGTCCATTTCAGCATAGAACTGGAAGCACATGGTTCCCTTCCCCGTACTGCTGTTATTGTCTTTTACCTTCTTGTAACCGTCAACAAGGTGCTCCATTTCCTGGCCACTTTATCAGGGCAGAATGACTGCACATAATGGCTGCACAACTTCTGTGCTAAGTCCTTCCAAAGCTGTTTTTTATTGGCTTTGGCAGATTTAAGTCGGTTGTTAAGTTCTTTCAGGCTTTTAGGAGCCCATCACCTTCAGCCTCGATGTGTTGCCGCATCAGGTCTATTAAAAACAATGTCTGTTCTTTTGTGAAGACCTCATTTGGAAGAATTGGCACGGACGGGTGATGGTGATGGGCTTGATGCTGAGGAGCTTGATGTGGAGTTGGAGCTGTTGGAGTTGTCCTGACTGCTGTCTACAAAACAATAGAAAGGAACAGTTTAGAAAAGCTTTTTAAGCTCCAGCCATATATACTGTTTTGTAATGCAAAACATTGCCTAAATTACAGTGACCCGATGTTTTATTTTCTTACCTGTGCCTCCAGCTTCAATCAGCTTGACAATGACCAATAACCCTTCATTGAAGTAGTATGTGGTGGGGTCCTCTGCAATTTGAAACAATGGACCAGCGAATGGAATGGTCCTCAACGCATCCATGAACATATCCATGTCCATACCTAAATAAACTACAAAAAAACAACACATTGTTAACATCACACCACGATAGAGCTCTGAGATTCCACCCAGGCTATATTTGTGAACTATATCTTTCCATGTTGAAAAGTCTGTCACAGAAAACATTTGCCATAGCCAGTTCTACACACATTGTTAACATGAGAACAATGAGAGAGCACTGTGGATTTTTTCACTCATTAATGTACTTAACTTAGATATATATTTTTGAATAAACATCTCTACATGTCCAGTTAGTCAAAGCTTCGAACAAACACCCTTTAACAGCATTTTTGGGGGAATATTTTCACTCACAATACCACATGTAAGTGGGTGGAGGCAGCCATTGTTTACAGCCAGGTAGCCGTTATTACTATGATAAAAACGCATTACGCGGCTTTTACGCATCCTAAACACAGTAGTTACATATCCACAGACAGCAACTAGAAAGTACTATGTGTACGACAATTTTTATGAGAAACAAATACACAGAAGTGCTAATAAACAGTATAAACTACAGCTTTTACTTACTGTTGATACACGGAGCAGCCATCTTGAATAACGAAGTCATAGGTAGAGCGGTTGTCGCGGCTTTCCAAGTCGGAAATCCGACTTCAGGGGGCGCTCCAGTTGAAAGTTCCAACTGGGAACTCGGAAATTCCGACTTCCCATGTCAAATGGAACGCACCAATAACAAGTAAATAACCTTAGCTGCCTGTCAAAGAAAAGAAATGTTACTTGGCCAAACTGAAATGTGATAACACTACCAGACCCGTTTGAGACAAGAATGTTTTTCTACCGACCTGTCTGATTTACCACAGTGTTTCCCACAGAATGACAGCGTAACTGTGGCGAGCGCGGCACGGGGGGGGGGGGGGGGGGGGGGGGGGGGGGGGGGGGGGGGGGGGGGGGAATCTCCGACATTGACGTTGGACGGATTTGTGCAGCGGTGTTCATGATACTAACCATTCAATACACAGACTGGTCCGCTGTCAATGTGTTTGCAGGAGAGAGAGGGGGGGAGCGCGTGAGAGGAGGTGCTGACCAAATATGCAGCTCTGCAATCAAATACAAATTTTCCCATCTTAAATAGTAAAAAAAAAAACGGAAATCAATATGTGGCGGTCAGCGCTGATAATGTGGTGGGCCGCCACAAACAAATGAATGGGAAACACTGTACTGGATATCACTCAACATATTAGCTAGTAAACACAAACCCAGTGATAAACAAACAGAACGGAAGTTGACTTGTGGGCCGGGCGCGTCACCTTGGCTACGCGTCTGATGAAAGCGTCTATAGATTCAAGATTCATTACTTCAACATAGTTGATAGGGTTATGGTTTGGGGAATTTATAACATATATAATTTAGTTTAATGTTGTTTTGTTGACATTTTGGTTGTTTTACAAGCATAAATATATTTGCAGCTTATTTGGAGCAGGTAACAAATGCTCTGTGGCCGTGCTTGAGTCTGACTCCTAACTTTCTCTGTCATCACTTGTTTTAAATGTCAACATACCAATCTCACAGCACAGCTGCTGTTTTTTCTGAAAAATAATAATTTAATTGTGGTTCAGCAGCTTGGTAAGGACTGCTGCTCAGTATTAATGAGCTGTGATCAAATTTCATACTCTTTCAGTTCTCTGACAGCAGAAACAGAATTCAGAGGCCAGAAACAAAACATTTTTTTAGTCAACTGTCAATAAATATTTGATAAATCTTTGTATACATTGACAAGTGAATGTCATGCTTCAGAGAGCTGCTCCAGCAAGAATAGACTCTGCATGTAAAGACAGCAGAGCAGGGGAACAGTACTTGTTCTGTTCATTCTGTGCATTCTGAGTTAGAAATATCGAGTGGATATCTTCTTAAAGTCACTCTTTTAGTATTAAATGCCCTTTGTGTTACTATCCACTCAGTGCAGCTCAGCAAGGAAACAGGGAAATATCAAAAGGGAATTTTGCACAAAAAAAGCTCTACTCTAACATTTGTGAATGTGTCAATTGAAATAGTGCTTGTAGACCTACTAATAATAGTCAGAAGAAAATTGTGAGCAGAAGCGTGATGGCTCAGAGGATGTCACTGGCATCCAAAATGCTGTATCAAGACAAAAGTACATGTGGCAAAGCTAAATTGAGGTGGTTCGATTTAAAGCTTAAACCCACTGGTAACGACAGTGTGAAGGCCATGGAGGGTAAAATGAAAGGTGTGCGGTGGGACTGTGAGCAGCCACCAATGGAAATCATCCCTCCAGCTCCTCCCAGTCAGCCTCCAAGGTCAGGTATGCTGCAGCAATTCACAATAATTGATTGACTTGCAGTTTAAGTATGGGTGTAAGCATGCCACAAATGGTTTTCTACATGCCATTTTTATTACCATAATGATATAAAGGTATAACTTTTTCCATTAAGCTAGACCAGCTTGGAAACAGAACACTGAAAACACTAACTGTGATAAAAACACTGTACTAATATAATGGTACAAGTACTGTATCTTTTTACCATTACCATTTCATAGTCTACTACTCGCCACAGCACTTGAGGAGGGTTTGTGTGTATCAGTTACCATGTGGTCCAGATCACATGGTAACTGATACAGACTGAGAGTTGGTACACATCTCACATATAACCAGATCCAATAAAGGATGCATGAGAACAGATCTCCCAGCCATCTGGACTAACAGTCTGCAGCTGTGCCACCAGGCCTCTCACCACACACACACACACACACACACACACACACACACACACAAACACTCTATAAGTATACATGTGGACACAAACACTAACATGCACATGTACGATCAAAGATTTGACAACGAAAGTAACTTCAAGACCAGATTCCTGGACTGTCCATGAATAATTCCCCGTCACAGTAAAATACAGAGGGGGGGGGGGGAGTCATTTTTGTGTATGTTGACCTGGAATAGTGTGTACACTATTCTAGCCTCTGTCAAGGGTTTGGGGTGGTTGTGTTTCCTGTGTTTCATTGCAGTTTTGGTCCAGCCTAGTGTTCTGGTCTTGTTTTTTGTCGGTGTTCGTAGCACTCTTGCTGTGTTTTATGTTTTGTGATATCACTTCTTGTATGTTTCTGTGAGCCTCCTGTTTTAGTTTGTAGTTAGTCTACCCTAGTGTCTCTTGTCATATTTTACTTCCTGTGATTGTCTTAGTGGTTTCACCTGTGTACTTTAGTAGTTGTCTTTCTTTCATTCCTTGCCAGTTCATAGTGGCTGGCTGACAACAACAGCCTCATTACCATTAGCACTCCTGCACTCACTCTGCGTTAACTCACTAGCTGCTGTAGCTGAGTTTTGCTGATGTGGAATAAGGCATAATCAGTAAATGTAATTATCAGAACTTTGTTTTATTGACATTATATTGTGGAATCACAATGGAATGTTAGTGAATGGAGGAATCCAAGCATGCTTAGAATAAAATAGTATTGGCTTTTCATATGTCTGGGATACCTGCAGTGAGCGAGATCTGTTCTCCTGCTGCACCACAGAAAAAGTAAACCAGCCTCACTGTGTCTGTGCCTTCTCTGAACATCCCTTTCTGTAATCATTAAAACAGATACACCTATAAACAATATCCATATCTTCTTGTGTAGAAGTATTTTCTTTACCCAAATGGTGCAAATGTCAGTGACAAACAGATAGCATTTTAAATGTTTATTTGTTTTACCCCTTTTAGGCCTACTTGTAAAATAAAACCCATCATTCTGAACCTTCACTGCATGTTTGCCTCTGTGCCCACCCTGCTCCTGCCTTGATTTGCTTGAGAAAAAAGGGCTCAGGTTTAAAAAAACTGAAATGTCTGAAGATTCAGTCATCCGGATCATAGTTATCCAAGGCAGGTTAAATCTAGAGCGACTAGACTGGGTGATCTTCAATCAAGTCCAGTGGCCCTTGATTGAGGCTAAATGATACCAAAGCAAAAGATAATGACGTGACAGTCATAATTACAATAATAGTAAATAACAAGCATGTTGTCATATCATGAAATGTGGACTTTTAATAGTCGTTTAAATGAAGTAGTGTACATTTAAAGACACTTTGTGGTGGGATTATTTGATGATGGTGAAATAAATGCATTATAATGTTTTTGTAGGAATAAACAGATAAAAGTATGATCAGTTTGCCTAAAGAATCCAGCATTGTCTGCAAAGTGTTCAGTTTTCATTTTTTACAGAAAATAAATCTATGCAGTATTCAGTAATGTAACATTTGACTTTTAATTTCAAGTGGAGACACACACAAGCCCAAACAGACCAACTTAACTTGGAAAAGGGAGTTCCTGTACTGTGTCTGATCTACAATGTATGAGCACATTGTTACCAGTTAAACACTGGGTTGAACAGTAAGTTGCTCTCTATCCAACTTGGCGTGTTGTGAGATTGGTTTACTCTCTCCTATTACACTGCCCACCTACTCCTGTCTGACACAATATCACACATGCTGAATCTCCTCTATGTGCACTTCATGGAAATAGTATTACTGTTTGCACTATGCACACTGATGTATCAGACTGATAAGATTTACAATTATTCATTTAGTTGACGCTTTTATCCAAAGCGACTTACATACATGCTATACATGTCAGAGGTCGCACGCCTCTGGAGCAACGAGGGGTTAAGTGTCTTGCTCAGGGACAGACTGGTGTCTCACAGTGGGAAGACGAAATGGGTTATTTCTTTCCAGTTTAATTTTTTATTCAGTGTTAACTTAAAATTTAAATGCACTTAAAGTGAATGCTGTTGCTGTTGAATGCAACATGACTGGCACATACTTTGTTGGCAGCCAAGTAGTGCCAGACAAAGGTGTTCAAGGGAACAGTCACGCTGCCTGAGGTCCTGAATATGGACAGTGAAGAGCATCTCAGAGCCGTGGAGGACTTCCAAACAGACTTTTGGGATTAAGGGCAAGCAGGTGAGTGTGCAGAGAGGGACAGAGATGTAGGTGTGTGTGTGTGTGTGTCCAAAAGCCCTACCACAAATCTGTCAGTGATTCGTACAGGATCAGGTGACCTTAGCCTTGTGTGTCTGTATGTAGTGTGTGTGTGTATGCAGGTCTTTGCACGCTATAAAATGTCCTCTGTTGTTCTCGCAGTGTGTATTCACTGTACAGAATGTTTCTGTGCTGATTGCCGAGTCAATTTTCTGTCTAAATGTAGCACAGATGGATGATTCTGATTCAGACGTGAGGACAGACAGACTAGAAGTTATTGAACCACTTTCATTTATGTACCTTTGTCCTCCATCCTGATCTGTCCTCCTCTCCATCCTCTCCCTCTCTCTCTGCCCTCTTTCTTTCCATTTGTTCCTCCCTCACTCTCTCCTTTAATAGGATCCTTGGTTTGTGCAGGGAGGTAGAGCTGTGTAGAGGTCAATAGCTCCCATCTGTCACAGAGGAAGCTGTGTGGTCTATGACAAACTGCCAGTCCAGCTCTCCTTAACAGCATTCACTCTCCAGAGACCATCTTCAGCCTGACATTCAGCCTCCACAGTAAATAGGCTGCTAACCGCTCTAACTAAATGCTGGTGAAGAACCAATATCACAAGAGAATATCATTCTTTGTGAGTCTCCTTTGAATATTAATTATGAACAGATAAGGCAGATAAGGCCAAAATGTTATCACGATAAAAAAAAGTTCATATCATTCGATATTGATAATTATCACGATAAATCATTATTTCTTTCAAGTTTAAAGGTTACATTTTTGCTCCTGAGTGAAAGTTGAAGAAACCAGATGGTTAATAGTGTGGTTAAACTTTTCTTTATGGTCAGAACGTGTGAAACAGTAGATCACTTCACAAATCTGAGGTAGAACATTCAAAACTATTATAATAAAATGCTTTTTCAAAAAACATGACTAGGAAATCTTTCTGCACTCACTTTTCCTCAACAAAATAAATATCTTAATAGAAAAATTAAGTGCTAATTTGTTGTTGATTCAAATGAATTAAATCAAATATTTATAACATTTGTTATATTGTTACTGAGGAAAATTCTATTGCGATAATTATTATTGTTTTATTGCCCAGCCCTGCTGTCACCTGCAGCTCTTCATCTAACAGCCGACTGTGGTTTGTATCTTCTTCCTCCATGCAGTATCTAAAACTGATCCGCTGACCAAATAGTACGTAGAAGTCCATATGTTGTTGTGTACATCAATTTATATTAAAGATAAGTACTGCTGATGGACAGCTTTTAGCAATCAGTAAATAAGGCTGGTATTAAGCCAGTCAGCTTAACACAAGACACAGCGTGGGTGAGAGAGGAGATCATCCTGTGGTCTACCTGTCTGCCCTGCTACAGGGCAGGACCTCAAAACACACAAACCACAGTGGAAACTAATGCTCAGCATGTATATAATGTAATCTCGTAGAACCACATACCACTACTCAAAACTTAACATATAGTTGAATTAACATTGAAAAACTGATGATTACAAACATCAGAAAGGAATTTCTGGTATCCAGAGCAAATATCTTTTCACCTAGTGACCAGGTTTCTAATGTTTCTGGTGAATCCTGATCTTTCCTGTGGCAACAGCATCAGGCCAAAACTTCACAAGAAATATCCAAATTGAATGCCACTTACTGAACAGATGCATGCTCCCCATTGGATGGACCCTCTCCACAACTCACTAGACTATGAATTTCAAAAACCAAGTTAATTCATCCAACGCTTCCATATTGAGGGGTGTTATGAACACTGCAGTATCTCGGGGTTGTCAGCAGGTCATTGTTGTTATTAATAAAATTGCAGTATTGGTCTGACAAATCTGTCACTACATGTTGTTCTCCTTGGGCTCCAGACAGGCAGAGTCTGTAATTGTCTCTAAGAGCAGTGATTTGCTGGCTAGAGCACACTGTGTGTGTGTGTGTGTGTGTGTGTGTGTGTGTGTGTGTCCTCTTAGTAAAGAAGACATTTACAGGACACTGTGACCCCAGCCTGGCATATCCACCAATCACTGCAGACTGCAGCAGATTACAGCAAACCAGCAACCAAGACTGGTTAGACAGAGGGGAGGGAGTAGGGGGTGACAGGATGCTGAGGGTGAGAGAGAGAGACAAAGTGAGTGTAAAGAGAGGTGAGAGGCTCTGAAGGCGAGAGAGGATAGAAGTGAATGGACGGTTAGAGAACCAGAAAGGAGGGAAAGGGATCATAAGACAGAGAGAGATGGAGAGGAAGTGACATCATGATGGGAAGACACAGTCGAATTCTGACATTTGACAGGAAACAAACTGGGGTTATAAGGTGGGGTCTACCTACCACTTCATGTCATTAGAGAGAATCATCAGTCATGTGAGCAAATGTAAAGCCATTTCTCCCCTTCATTCTCACCCTTGTTCGTCCTCCTTCTGGTTGTTTCTTCACATAGTGATTCCTTGCAATGATTAGTGACTATTCAGCCCCTCATCCCTTCTCTCCAGGCAGTTTGTATTTAACCATCACATAAGGCATCTAGGTTTACCCATACTCAGGGAACCAGAAGAATGGAGTGGATGCAACTGTTTACACAAGGAAAAACATGTTTCTCCACACTATTAATAAATGCTTTTGATATGTGGATGTTTGCAAACTAGTGACATGGCTGCAGAGACGGCATCAGTGCGATGGAGGAACAAACCTTTAACTTCAGACTCACAAAATATGAAAAGACTCATGACACAACTCTTCACACAGCTGAACACTTCAGACTGTGGTGTAACTTGAAACTAATTATCTGACCTGAAGCCAGTGTTCAGGGCTAGATTTAGCATTGCACTCCTGCCAGACTCAGCAGTGGATGCAGCAAAACAACAGAGCAGTCTTTGTTATTCCACGCTTTCTTCTTTCTTGCCAAAACATAGTGCCTTATGTAGGCACCATGTAAGTTGAAAGTGCCTCAAGTGGCCTCACAGGCTTTATGTACTCTAACACCTGTAAACAGACAGGCAGAGATGCCCTTACTAAAATAATGTTCTGTTTCTGTTTCTGAGTCCTTGTCAGGTGACTCATCAAGTGGCCCGCGGTCTTACCTGTCTGCCTCGTCTCTGTTGCCCTGTTTTTCAGAAAGCTCCTGATCGAGGGAGGAGGAGGTGCTTCCCTCTCGGCTGACCCCACTGTTACGTCCTGGGCTGTTGTCAGCTGACGCTCTCCCTCCTCCTGCAGGACGGGGGTTGGTGCCATCGGTGTGCTGCTTCAGAGTCTGTAGCTTGGCCAGAGGGATGATGTCGCAGCCCTGGGGCCGGTGCCACACTGTGCGCTGGGTGGAGGCGTTGTAGTAGTAGAAGCGCGAGGTGTTGGGATCAAACAGCTCCCACCACTGGTTGTCACCGGTTCGCTTGATGCAAACACCCTGCGGGGGGTCCCATACGCACTCACCCGTCAGCAGGTTGGCATACATACGCTCCCGTGTGCGCGGCTCAATGATCTCCACCCACTCCAACCTGCAGGGGGAGAGGTCAGAATGAGACTTTTTTACTGGGGGTCCACCTCTGCCTGACAGCCAACAACAGATCACTGCATTCTGAAACTGACCACTCAGCGTGAAAAAGAAGCAGGAGCATCAACAACATGTTTTCTGCAGATCTTAAAAGCAACATCTTTTTACAGTGTTACTAATTTTATTATCTTTCTTGGAAGATAACACTTTTTTATTAAAAAAAATTTATTTATTTATTTTTTATATTATTTACCACAGGTGGACAACAAATGACAACAGTACTTGACTGAGTGTACTGTCAACATAAAAAGGTGCTGGGCGAGCATATTTTGGGTTTTTTGTTATTTGGAGCTGTCATATCGGGGTTGGGAAAATGTGAGTGAGGCGGTGTAGACACAAATCAGCTTTGGATGAAGTGCAGGAAGGGACAGCGGGTGTTATGGATCAGATTGTCCTTTAGGGCTGATGTTAGCGTTTCTGTGTGGTCCATTAACAGACTGAGCGAATGGGTTCCTGATCATTTAGTCTTTCCAGTTGAGTAATAAGGTTTTCTTGGCCACGTTTAATGCAATTAGGATGAAAGTCTGAAGATGTGGTATTGTAAGAGAAGAGAGATTGCCTAAAAGCCAGATAGAGGGGAGAGAGGGATGCTGAGGTTGAGGACCTCTGACCAAAACTGTTGTGGAACGCCAGAATGCATGGACTTGGCTTTCCAATGCAGTGGGACAATGTTTGCAGGTTTTGCTGTCTGTGAGTGGTGATGTGCACTCTGTGTAGGACTTTTTAAGTTGTATGGCATGGAGAATGTATTGTTGCGTATTGTCTGATTGGGGTAAAATCAAGTCCATTTGCCTTGGTACTGAAGCAGTATTCAGTCATTATTTGGGTGAAAATGACGTTTCTTTTTATGGTCTCTTTGGAATGTATGTACCGGTAGTGACAGTGATGGGGTAAGCCGGATGTGTGTCTGAAATGGTCATGAGAGAGCTGAAAGGTGCCCCAGGCTGGTTACTCCTCTCCGTTTCCACACAGAGAAGTTGAAGAGTTCCTTTTTAGTTTTAAACATGGAATTATGCCAGATAGGAGTGAGAGTAGAAGGATATAGTTCAAGGTTTAGTATGTTTGCTTTCCACCAGGCAGTGAAAGTGGTATTTATGGTGTTAAATTTAAAGCAGCTGTCGGTCTTGATTGATGTATCTATGAATACAATATGCTGAATGGGGACATCCTTACAGACGGTCTGTTCACTATCAAGCCAGGCAGAACTGGAGTTGTTTATCCAGTGTTGGATATACTGAAGCTGGTGGGAGAGAAAGTACTGGTAAAAATGTGGTGCATCGAGGCCACCATATTGTTTGGCTTTTTTGGAGTGTAGTTATTTAGATCAAGGGCCTTTTGCCTTTCCAATAAAATGTATATTTAGAGAGAACAACCCAGGAGTAGTATTAGCATGCTAGGCCAACAATCAGTCAGCTGTGTGACTTTATTTCCGTGCTGTGACGTCTTTTAGAGCACATAAACACACCTGTCACCTTCCCAGTGCGGAGCTATTAAAGCACCAACGCTCTGCGGCTACACCTAATGTTACAGTCTATGGGCTACACACAGCACAACAGTCGAACAAAAAAACGAAAAGGCAAACTTATTTACTGGCAATGTGAAAGGAGTCAATCACCTTTAAAAAAACAGCAAACGTGCTGCGTCTTTCCAGTTGATGTTACGTCATTTTGCAGCAAAAAACTGAGCCAGGTTAAACTTTTTTGCCTGACAGTTCTGCAGTACTCTGCTGAGAGCCCTCTGCTCTGGCATCCCAGCTGCACTGCCAGATTGGCTCCATTCAAATGAATGAGAGGAGCAGAGCTGAAGTCTGTATGAAAGTGGCCTTAGTCCAGACACTAACAAAATCTGGGCACTCATCTAAGAGAAGTGGGCTTCTTTGTGATCCACAGACACAGACAAGCCATCCCTACAGAACAAACAGGAATCCCAGCTGCTGAGCCACGTCTTTCACAGAGCAAATCAGGGACTGAGGTGTGGCTGAAGTGCATCTGAATCTGATGAGCCACTCACACCTGAGCAGCACTGACAGTAGAACTTCTTCCTCTGGATGAGGGAGGCCCAGCATCAACCACTGTCCTGACAGCTGATCCATCAAATAGGGACTTAAGTGCAACCACTGCCAAAACAAGCCATGATGCACCTGCTCCTATAAGACAATCAATGTGCTACTTACTTGCTAAATACGCATGTATAACTTTTTATTTTTTCTATTGTATGTTACCCTATTCTAATATTAATGTAATGATCTGTTCTTTGATTTGGTTGTACAGCCTTGTGTTGTATAAGGATAAATAAACTACCAGGATCCTTGACAATCTAACATTTTTTATTCTGTTTTGGTCGTTTCATGTTTGGGAAGAATCAGAATATAGCCGATCACTTGTTTCCTTCATAACATGACAGACACACATAACCATCTCTAGGGTTTACAGAGAATGGTCCGAAAAAGAGAAAATATCCATTGAGAGGCAGTTGTGTGACGCCTTGTTGATGTCAGAGGTCAGAGGAGAATGGGCAGACTGGCTCCAGATGACAGAAAGGCAACAGTAACTCAAATAACCACTCGTTACAACCAAGATACGCGGAATACCATCTCTGAACGCACAACACGTCGAACCTTGAAGCAGATGGGCTATAGCAGCAGAAGACCACACCGGCTGCCACTCCTGTCAGCTAAGAACAGGAAACTGAGGCTACAATTTGCACAGGCTCACCAAAACTGGACAATAGAAGATTGGAAATATACGTTGGCCTCGTCTGATGAGTCTCGATTTCAGCTGCATTCAGATAGTAGGGTCAGGATTTCGCGTAAAAAAAAAACGGTTCAGGCTGGTGGTGTTGTAATAATATTTTAATAATAATATTTTCTTGCCACATTTTGGGCCCAATTGAACATTGTAAACACGACAGCCTACCTGAGTATTGTTACTGACCATGTCCATCCCTTTGTGAGCACCATCTTCTGATGGCTACTTCCAGCAGGATAATGCACCATGTCACAAAGCTCAAATCATCTCACACTGTTTTTTTTGGGATGTGGTGGAATGGGAGATTCACACCATGGATGTGCAGCCGACAAATCTGCAGCACTGCGTGATGCTATCATGTCAATAAGGACCGAAGTCTCTGATAAATGTTTCCAACACCTTGTTGAAAGTATGCCACGAAGGATTAAGGCAGTTCTGAAGGAAAAAGGGCGTCCAATAGTATAAGTATAAGTTTCATTTGAATAAATTGATATCCATTACAAGTTGGCACTACCTTGGCCAGCAAAATTGGTGTACCTGATGACTGATTAATAGTAATATCAGTTCTATGTTCCTTTGTGGGGAAAATGAAACTGATGCAAACAAACTATCAACTGTGAATTACCATTGACATGGTAAGACCTCTGACCCATACATGTACTCATTTCAAAGAGATACTTTCCCTAATAATATAAAATCAGCAAAAGTAGTTTAAATATTTACAAAGGGAGATAAGCACTACATGGACAACTATAGACTGCTATCTCCTCTTCCTCCATTTTCAAAAATCTTAATTAGGGGTTGTACCAGAACAGGTTTACATGGTTTAATTTTCAAAAAACACCATATTCTTCTCATTCTGCACATTGCTGCAGCTCCTCTTTTCACCCTATGTGTTGTACGCTCCACTCTTGAGCTACAGAGTGATGCATCTTACTTGTACAAAATCTTTGATGGGAGTTGCACATGCGCAGTTCCCAGGTAAGGACTACTAGCCAGTCAGAAGCAGAGAAGAGCGGGTTGTAAGAAACAAGGTAGTGTGATCCAAATCAAAGCTGCTTCAGACTGCGTAACCTAGCAGATGGTATAAGTTACACAACCACACAACGTCAAATCACCATATTTCAACTCAATTTTACATAAAAACTGGTGTTTGCTCAGTAGCTTTCACATTGGGTGTCACGTTAGCATTATAGCTATAACTCTAGCTGTGTTAGCCAACGTTTACAACAGCTGTGTCTCAATTCAGGGACCGCATCCTTCGAAGGGCGTGGCCTTCGCGGCCTACGAAGGCCAAACCGACCGTTGTTAAATGAGACGGTCTGGTCTACGGAGGACTGTCTATTGCGTCATCATCGCCTAGCAACCTTCACGGCTGCGGTCCACCGGCATGGAGATTAATTTTAATATTTTACCTCTTAATAGAGGAACTAGAGATACTTCACTGCCGGCACCGCCGCATGATGTATCTGAGGCTGAGAGAGGACCCTGGCCAGGTAAATACGGGGGAAAGTAACTAAGAAACGTTACATTTTATATGTATTTAGGCACTATAGGCTTCCTAAAGCTAACAGTGATGTTAACCACAGTTAATGTAGTTTATTCCTACTGCCATTTCACTTTAACAACATAATTTCATATTTAAAGAAACCCTAACCTTACTTTAATATTAAAATATTGACAGTGTTTTTGTCATTGATCAGCTAAAGCAAGTTGAATAGAAAGATATACAAGCCTTATCTAACTAAGCTCTCTACACTTCATAACAGTTGTTCTTCTCCTTGTATCCCTAAACCAGCCAAGGCCCCTGTACTGCAGGATAAATCTGATTGTGCCTGTGCTGGACAGGTTTTTTAGCCAGCAGGACACACGGCCGGATTTCCGGTTGAGCAGGGAGGCCCTGGGAGTGCGACTGGGCCTCCTAAACCAGGAACGGAGACACGGATGGGGTGCCACGATTGACACCCTGGTGTTTCTCTTCTGGCTGGCAAGCGGGGCATCATGCAGGGTGGTCTCCAGAGTGTTTGCAATGCCTCGATCCACTGTCCACCGCATCGTCCACAGAGTCACTGAGGAGGTGGTGGCCATTCGCCACAAAGTCATCCACCTACCGAAGACCCAGGATGAGTTACAACCGATATCCCGTGGGTTTGCAAGGCTGGCAAGACACAGAGCCTTTTTTAAAGCAGCTGGAGCAATCGACGGCTGCCATGTCCGCATCAAGCCACCGAGAGGCCCCGATGGTCAGTGCTACAGAAACAGGAAACTGTTTCCATCCATCATCCTGCAGGCTGTCTGTGACCATCAGGGCTGTTTCATTGACACCTACGTGGGCCGGCCTGGGTCGGTCCACGACTCCAGAGTACTCCGCTACAGCCCACTGTACAGGAGTTCACTCTACCCTCCTCCAGGGCATTTCATCCTTGCAGACGGAGGGTACCCGTGCCTCCAACACCCACTCCCCCTCATCACTCCCTACAAGAGGCCAATACAAGGTGTGCTTCAACAGCCATCACTCCAGGGCATGATCCATTATAGCGCGTGCTTTTGGGATGATGAAGACCAGGTTCCGGGCCATCTTCCTGCAAGCGCTGGAGGTGCACCACACCTTTGTACCTCACGTGAGTATTTATTTAAATTATACTAATGAATAAATCAACAGAGTGATTCAACAAAAAGCATAACATTTTTTTTTAGACTGAAATATATTTTTAACCATTTCAGGTCATTACAGCATCTGCCATCCTCCACAACATCTGCCTTGGGGCTGGTGACATTGTGGCCCCAGAGGATGAGCCTGAGGAGGATGTGGGAGAGAACGGTTTGGAGACAGTCAGTGGTGCTCCCTGGCATGACCAGCTGTCTGCAGAGGTGTCTGCCCTGGAGGAGGTGCCCCCTGACCACCAATATTTTTAACAGGCAAGTAAAAGATCGGTAAATTCCTATTCATAGCCTAACAATTTTGCCTGTTGAAATATTTTGTAGAGATTTATTTTGTCCAAATAAGATTGTGAATTAGTATTTTGTGTGCACAGCTTATTATTCTTGCCTCTTACTAAAACATCTTAGTGAAATGGCAGCCGTCGATTGAACCAGCCCTGCAAACCCACTGATGGATGGACGATGCGGTGGACAGTGGAGAGATGCATCCACACCTGCAACACACTCTGCAGACCACCCCAGATGATGTCCTGCTGACAGAATACACCAGGGTCTTTATTGTGGCAGCCCATCCAGGTCCAGCAGCATCACCAGGATCTCCCTGCTCAGAATAAATGTTGTAAATATGCTGTAAATACTATTAGTTATAAAGACCACAGAAAATAAAATGATTTATTTAACAAATATTTTATTTGAAATGATAATCGCCATTATGTGCCTAGTATAACATCTTGCCAATGGACTACAGTTGAAAATTAGCCTGCTGGCTAACACTGGCACATTTACAGAAATGTTGATTAATG
>NW_025737925.1:0-12843 GCF_021292245.1 Micropterus dolomieu
AAAAAAAAAAAAAAAAATATATATAATCCGAGCAAATTCAATAGGGACCTCACACGGTCGTGCTCGGGCCCTAATAATCCGAGCAATTTCAATAGGGACCTCACACGGTCGTGCTCGGGCCCTAATAATCCGAGCAATTTCAATAGGGACCTCGCACGGTCGTGCTCGGGCCCTAATAATCCGAGCAAATTCAATAGGGACCTCGCACGGTCGTGCTCGGGCCCTAATAATATTCCTGACATCAAAGTAAAGAGTGAAGAAGAAAGGGCCCTATTAGATTTCAGGAAAGGGTATGAAATGTTAATGTGAAAGATTAATGCTAGTTTGTTTATTTAGATTTATGATTAGACATATAGTCAATAAAAATCCAAATATATCTCAGATTCACAATGCAATATATATGAAATTATCACAATATTGCATACTGTAGACACACAAGCAAACAACACACAGACACACACACCTCTGTCGAAAGATTTGTTTGTCTCACTCTTACCCCTGCCATCCTCATCCTTTATCCCATTAATCTTTCCTTCTCAGATTATTTCCCACACTTTTTTTGAATCTGGTATCTTATTTCCTCTACCTGCAGCTCTTGGTGTGCAGCAGTCCCTGTGAGCGTCTCGCTTAGCAGTCAGCCTTGGCAGCGGCTGCAGCACTACAGCAGGTCAGTCACAGTGAGCCAGTGTCAAACACTGTCAGCAATCTTTACATCTTTTCATGGTCCCATAATTGTTTAATTAGCTAATATATATCCTATGTTTGTTTTGATATCTCTAGTCACACATCACCTAGTATCAGCAGCAACAACAGCAGCAGCAGCATCCCTAGCAAACCCCTCAACAGCAACTGTTCCCTGCAAGTTATATCAGCCCATTGTGTTTTAAAGCTAGAGCTGGGTATTCCCGGTTAGTTTTTGCGTCACAGCATTTGCTGATGTATCGATACAGAAGCATCTGTATACAGGCATCAGCAAGGAATACATAATGATAGATTTATGTATCGATATTTTGAGAACAGGCCTATTTAAATCCTTGTTCCATGTGCCCCTTTTATACTTTGAGCACCTGCCCTTCCAGTGGTCTCTGCACAGCCCTGCCCAACCGCATCAGTTCTCACCAACTCAGGCAGATCTCACCCTTTCAATCTGTACTGTGGTGTTAGACAGGGCTGCCCTTTGAGCCCTCTGCAGTTTGCTTTGTGTATTGAGCCCCTTGCAATAAGCATTAGATGTAACCCATAAATTATCCCTATACATCTGGGCAAAATGGATCATTATATAGCGCTGTACGCTGATGACATAATCCTGTTTTTATCGCAGCCCAAAAACTCCATCCCACCACTATTGGTCCAAATTAAAAATTTTGGAAAGCTATCAGGATATAATATAAACCTCTAAGCCTCTAAGTGAGGACTTACACTCAAACTTTCCCATGAATCTAGCAGTAAAAGTGACCACCCGTGTTAAATATCTTGGAACTACAAACAAAACTCTGATTGATAAACTTAAAAGTGATATTGAACTCCCCATGTCAACCGTACCCAGGTTTTTATACATATTTCAGAACATACCCATTTTTCTGTTGTGATGGCCAGGGTCGTCAGGAGATGTGGCTCACTTTTTCAGCCTGGCTGAGATGTATTTACCATTTATCTGCCAACTCTGCCCACTCTCTCACTCTTTTGATTCCCACGGCACCATGCACCACCCCTGGTACACGCCAGCTCTTCAGTTTTGACTTATTATGTAGCTTTTCTTTTTGCACTCACTACATTTTACACTCACCCATATACTCATGACACTCCTGATAATACTGATTTTCACGTTTGCCTTGAAGTTTCTGTTTCTGTTTATTGGTACAATAAAACCATTAAGCTTATGTTTGCGTGAGCTTCCTCTTTGTTACAAGCAGAAGCCAACTTGTAACAAAGGGGGGCTCGTCCGGGATCCCAACAAGGTGATATTTCACTTTCTTGTCAATCTAGAGGCAGTAAGTTTATGAATTTGGTTGGTTTTGGGTTACCTGTTGGTCCACACGTTAGTTTTATTCTTGACATAGTGTGAGAAGTTTAAAGGTGTGTTTTCAACAGCGGCAGATAATTGGGTTTTGGCCTTGGGTTCAATTTGACTTGCTGAAAGTGTTAATTAGGCCTTAGAACGTGTTACCACATACCTCAATGACCATCACATTAAAAAGGTTTCCGATGCTGCAGTGTTGGTTGATGGCTACACTTTAACCCATAAGATTTGTACAGGGGGAAAGAGTGAGTGGGGTTGCAGGGCTAACTTATTTAGCCGCCAAGCTAGAGTGGGTGAAGCAATGGAGAATCCAGCGGTAAGGTTCTTGCATGACAGAAGAGGTAAAGGAGATCTAAGTCAAACTTGTAATTTTTGTCATGGTAAAGGTCACTGGAAAATTGACTGTCCAGTATTTAAAGCAAAAAACAAGACACAAAATAGCTGGAGACCTAAGTCTGTTTCTCTGGCTGGTCCTGCACACCGGACTGATAGAGATGAGGTTATTGCTGCTGTCAAACTCCATACCAATCCACAACCAGTTGCTCATGCAGTAGTTTCAGATTCAAGTCTCGAGAAACCAGAAATGCAGACTAAGCTATGCGTGTGTTATGCGTATTTGTCAGGAAGCGACAAGAAAATCCTGGTTAAGATTCTGAGAGACACTGGTGCTTTAGACTCTTACGTTATTGAGACTGTTCTCCCATTTTCTTCGGAAACAGACACTAGGGGTTGTGTGCTGTTTAGGGGAATGGGAATGCAACTGTTGTCTGCGTCAGGGTGTTGTGGTGGTTGAGCAGGTGGGACCCAAATGCAGGACATACGACTGGCAGGTATAGTTCAAAGATTGATTAACCAAAGGCGAGCGCACTTACTATCAGTGGCTGAGTCCAAAAGAATCCACAAGGGCAAGGGGAGAACACAAATCCAAATACAGGTTGACAAGGTTTCAGGCAGATATCCAGACAGAGCTTCTCCTTACGACAAGAACACTGCTAACACTGTATACAAGGTATACCACATACAGAAGGTAACACGAACAATGACCGGACAAGGGCTGAACAGAAAGACCACACATATATACCAGGGATAACGAGCAGGGCGGGAGCAACACAGGCCAGCCGATTCCTGTTCCTCGTGCTCCGTCGGCTGGGCCACCAATGGAGCTGGTGTTGGTCGGACCACCGACGAGGGACCAGGAGTCGATCGGACCACCGGCGGAACTGGTGCCGGTCAGTCCACCGACGGAGCACGAAGAACAGGAATCGGCTGGACCACCAACGGAGCTGGAGTTGGTCGGGCCACCGACGAGGGAACAGGAGTCGATCGGACCACCGGCGGAGCAGGTGCCGGTCGGACCACCGACGGGGGACAAGGAGCAGGAATCGGCTGGGCCACCAACGGAGCTGGTGCCGGTAGGACCATCGACGGAGCACGGGGAACAGGAATCGGCTGGGCCACCAACAGAGCTGGTGTTGGTCGGACCATCGACGAGGGACCAGGAGTCAATCGGTCCACCGGCAGAGCTGGTGCCGGTCGGTCCACCAACGGAGCACGAAGAACAGGAATCGGCTGGGCCACCAATGGAGCTGGTGTTGGTCGGACCACTGACGAGGGACCAGGAGTCGATCGGACCACCGGCGGAACTGGTGCCGGTCGGTCCACCGACGGAGCACGAAGAACAGGAATCGGCTGGACCACCAACGGAGCTGGAGTTGGTCGGGCCACCGACGAGGGAACAGGAGTCGATCGGACCACCGGCGGAGCAGGTGCCGGTCGGACCACCGACGGGGGACAAGGAGCAGGAATCGGCTGGGCCACCAACGGAGCTGGTGCCGGTAGGACCATCGACGGAGCACGGGGAACAGGAATCGGCTGGGCCACCAACAGAGCTGGTGTTGGTCGGACCATCGACGAGGGACCAGGAGTCAATCGGTCCACCGGCAGAGCTGGTGCCGGTCGGTCCACCAACGGAGCACGAAGAACAGGAATCGGCTGGGCCACCAATGGAGCTGGTGTTGGTCGGACCACTGACGAGGGACCAGGAGTCGATCGGACCACCGGCGGAACTGGTGCCGGTCGGTCCACCGACGGAGCACGAAGAACAGGAATCGGCTGGACCACCAACGGAGCTGGAGTTGGTCGGGCCACCGACGAGGGAACAGGAGTCGATCGGACCACCGGCGGAGCCGGTGCCGGTCGGACCACCGACGGGGCACAAGGAGCAGGAATCGGCTGGGCCACCAACGGAGCTGGTGCTGCTCGGACCACCGATGAGGAACCAGGAACAGGAGTTGGTCGGACCACCGACTGGACAGCTGGAACAGGAATCGGCTGACAAACAAGACACACAGACAGGATCATGACATTCTGCTCCTATGCATTAGTTTGTGCTGTCTTCTGATTTATTGCACGGTGAAGTGACTACGGCAGTCCAGCCTGGTTTACCCGTGCAAGGAGTGTCAGTCATTTTGGGGAATGACCTGGCTGGTGGGGAGAGTATGGCCTGAAGTACCTCCTTGACCAGTGGTTGCATCCATACCAGTGATGAGTAAAATTGCAGATTGTGAGGGGAACTTAACTGATGTATTTCCGGCCTGTGCAGTAACCCCGTGCTCAGACCTGTAAAGTAGTAAAAGGAGGTTAAAGTTCATTTGGAGGATGTAGTTGTTTCGTTGGCTGTTCTTCCAACTGTATCTCGCAGCGACTTGGTGAAGCAGCAACAAGAAGATCCTTCCTTACAGGAACTCCTGTCTTAGGTTCGACGAGACAGTGAAATGACCAGTGCAGCAAATGGATATTTCCTAGAAGAGGGGGTTCTGGTAAGAAAATGGTTGCCTCAAGGTGAAAGTTTTGCTAGAGAGGCACTATTTCAAATTGTGATACCATACAAGCTGAGAGAAGGTGTGCTGCAGACAGCACATGATAACATCACAGGTCACTTAGGGGAGCAGAAGACTTGCAACAGAGTTTTGTGGTATTTTTACTGGCCCTGTTTGAAAAAGGATATTTCTGAACCCCTGGCTCTTTTATTACGTGCAACGGAGGGGTACATTGGGAATAGAAGGGGAAAAACAGAACATAAAGTTTCTTTGTACGCGGACGATCTGTTACTGTATATTTCAAACCCTCTTAAATCTGTTCCAGGGATAATGGAAATTTTGAAGGAATTTGGAGCAGTATCAGGTTACAAATTGAACTTTTCAAAAAGTACCTTGTTTCCAAATAATTCTAAAGCCCGTATGAATACTGATGTGTTTAATATCTTTCCCTTTTCAATCTCAACTGAATTTAAATATCTTGGGATAAATATTACACAGGAATATTACGGCCTCTTTAAGCACAACTTCTTGAAATTATATGATCAATTGAAAAAGGATATAGATACATGGATGAATCACTTTCATTAGCAGGCCGAATAAATATTATTAGGATGAATGTTCTGCCCAAGTTTCTGTTCTTGTTCCAATGCATTCCTATTTGGATACCCAAGGCATTTTTTAGTAAACTAGATTCCCTCATATCATATTTTATATGGAATAGAAAAACTCCTATAATCAAGAAAGTGTTCTTGCAAAGATCACCTTGTCTGGGAGGAATGGGATTACCCTGTTTCCGACGTTATTACTGGTCATGTAATATCCGCTCAATGTAGTATTGGATGTCCACTCGGGGCTGATTGGAGTAGGATGGAGAATGAAAGCCTCCTCGTTAAAAACATTACTTTATTCAGCTTTGCCTATTTCAAAACAAAAACTTGAGATCCCAGTAGTTTCTCATTCAGTAAAAATCTGGTCCCATTTTGGAATTGTCCTCACATTACAACCTATTGGAACACTATATTTCAAACCCTTTCCGAGATCTTGAAAAAACAGCTAAAGCCAGAACCAATCTGGGCTCTTTTTGGTGTGAAGCCAATCAATGTACAACTTTCGGACACCCAAAACAGTGTGGTTTGTTTTGTGACTTTGATGGCGCGAAGATTGATACTTTTGTGTTGGAAACAGAAAATGCCCCCTGCTGACTCAGCATTAATGAAAGACATAATGGTTCATTTGAAAGTAGAGAAAATTAAATATTTGTTGAGGGGGAAATCTGAAATATTTTATTCAACGTGGCAAACTAGATTATTTTGGTGCGAATGTATAATTGACTGGTTTAGCAGGGCAATGGAAATGATGTCCTCTGATGTCTGTTGTTTGTTATTGTGTTTTTGTCTCTGTATTTGATATTCAAAAAATTTCAATAAAGAGAATTAAAAAAAAGAAAAAGGATATTTCTGCAATACATTAAGACATGTCATACGTGTCAGTTAACAGGTAAGCCTAACCAAACTATTAAGCCAGTGCCTTTGTCTCCCATTCCTGCAGTCTCTCGACCTTTTGAGTATTTGTTGATCGACTGTGTCGGCCCGTTGCCTAAGTCTAAGGGTGGAAGTTTTTATCTGTTGACAGTGATGTGTCAGTCCACACGGTATCCTGTCGCATATCCTTTGGCAAACATTACAGCTAAATCTATGGTTAAGGCTTTGAGTCAGTTGAGTTCTATCTTTGACATTCCTAAAGTTATTCAGACTGACCAGGGCAAAAATTTCACTTCACAGATGTTTGGTGAGATTTTGAATCAACTCCATGTGAAACATGCAACCTCTAGTGCTTACCATCCACAGAGCCAGGGGGCTCTTGAGAGGTTTCATCAAACCCTGAGATCTTTGCTACGATCCTACTGCACTGAGTTGAACCGTGACTGTCAAGAAGGTTTACCTTGGCTATTGTTAGCTGCCAGGGAAGTTGTTCAATCGAGTACTGATTTGAGTCCAAATTATGGCCAGAACAAAATTGGAGTCTTCCCAGAAGAAAATGTAATGGTTATATGATAGACAAACAGAAAAACACATTTTTTGCCCTGGCAAGTGTTAGCCCTGTTGCCTTTGGTTTCATCCCCTTTTCATTCTAAATTTGTGGGGCCCTATTCTGTGCTACGGAAAGTGTCAGATCAGAACTAAGTTTTATCTACCCCAGATAGAAGGAAGGCTACCCAAATGTGTCATGTAAACCTGTTAAAGCCTTACTTTTCTCATGCTGCTTCAGGAACTGAAGCTGGGGTGAAATGGTCGCTGTGGCAGTTCCTCTTGGGGCAACTAGTTCTAATCTCCCAAAAGCCAAGCTTGATGAACTTGAGGTCACTGACTGTATGACGCAAGGCCGGTTTAAAAAGAGTGTCTGGATAATCTTTATGTATTGTTAGGACTCTGGACATTTGTCACCATCTGAATTGGATGAGTTGAGCTCTCTGATTAGGTCACCTTTTTTCAGACGTTCCTTCACAAACACATATTGTAGAGCATGACATTGAGGTGGGAGATGCTGCACCTATAAAACAGCGCTTCTACAGAACTTCTCTTGAGAAACGAGGTTAAATACATGCTAGAGAATGGCATTGCAGTACCCTCACATTCTAGCTGGGCCTCACCATGTCTGTTAGTCAGTAAGCCAGATAGGACTTTTAGACCTTGTACTGACTTCCGTAAAGTGAATGCCATAACCAGGCCAGACAGTTTTCCCCTTCCTCGGTTCGAGGATTGCGTGGATCAAGTTGGTTCAGCTAAGTTTGTGAGTAAATTTGATCTCCTTAAGGGTTACTGGCAAGTCCCACTGACACCACGGGCTCAGGTAATTGCATCCTTCATTGCACCTAAAGGGTTGTACTCTTACACCGTCATGCCATTTGGGTTGAGAAATGCACCTGATACCTTCTAACGTTTAATGAACCGGGTTGTTTCTGGTTTGCAGGGGTGTGCTGTGTATCTAGATGATGTGGTGGTGTATAGCGACACATGGCCAGAACATTTGCAGCGGATTCAGGCCACGCCTGGCCTGGGCTAACCTCATTGTGAATTTGGCAAAGTGTGAGTTTGCCAAGGCCACAGTGACATACCTGGGTAAGGTGGTTGGGCAAAGAAAGAGCTCGCCCGATTTCTTGGGATGGTAGGTTATTACCGGGGATTTTGTGAAAATGTCTCGGCAGTAGTTGCTCCTTTGACTGACCTGGTGAGTCCGAAGGTCAACTTTCATTGGTCAGACTGTTGTCAGAAAGCTTTTGATTATTTTAAAGCTCTCCTTTTTTGTGCTCCAGTGCTTGCAGCCCAACATCTAAAGGAACCATTTTATATCAAAGTGGATGCCACAAGTATTGTGTACTTACAAGCAGGAGCCAACTTGTAAGTTTTTTTAAAAGACTCAAGAAAGAAGAGAGAAAGAGAGAGAGAAAACTGGGGTAACAGACATGACAAGGGTTACCGAACACTAGACGAAAGACAAGACAGACCCCCAAAACCCAACAGACCAAAATAACACTAACTAAACACAAAAGTGCAACACAAAGGATGGCCAACCGGCAGAGTGTGACAGTACCCCCACACCGACGAGCGTCTCTAGACGGTCAACAAAATCCAAAACAGCACAAAAACAAGGCATAAGCCGGCCCAGGGTGGGCGGAGGGAGGACAGGAGGAGGGCCAGACCAGGAACTCTCAGGTGGGTGGCCAGAGGGCAAGGCAAGGGGGCGACAGAGTTCGGGAGGTTGCACAAGCAGGCCAAGGGGACAAAACAGTTCTGGGAGCCGTCCCAGAGGGCGACCCGACAGGCCGAGCAAATCAGGGGGAAAACACAGTTCAGGAGGCCGTCCCGGGTGGCCAGAAGTGAACAAAACTTCAGGAGGCAGACCCGGAGGTTGACCGAGCAGACCAGGAGGGTAAAACAGTTCAGGTGGTCCGTGGGACGACCCATGAGGCCGGGCAGAACAGGGGGGCCACAGAGTTCGGGAGGCCGTCCCGGAGGACGACCCAACAGGCCGGGCAGAACAGGGGGGCCACAGAATTCAGGAGATCGGGCAGGAGGCCAGCGCTGAGGGCGGAACCTCAGGGCTGAGGACCACCGGCGAGACGGCTGGGCTGAGGACCACCGGCCAAGCAGCTGGGCTGAGGACCACCGGCCAAGCAGCTGGGCTGAGGACCACCGGCCAAGCAGCTGGGCTGGAGGCCATGGACTGAACAGCTGGGCTGGAGGCCATGGACCGGACACGAGGAGCTGGAGTCAGCCTGACCACGGACTGGACAGCTGGGCTGGAGGCCATGGACCGGACACGAGGAGCTGGAGTCAGCCTGACCACCGACTGGACAGCTGGGTTGGAGGCCATGGACCGGACACGAGGAGCTGGAGTCGGCCTGACCACCGACTGGACAGCTGGGCTGGAGGCCATGGACCGGACACGAGGAGCTGGAGTCGGCCTGACCACCGACTGGACAGCTGGGCTGGGGACCATGGACCGTACACGAGGAGCTGAGTCGGCCTGACCACTGACGAGGGAACAGGAGTCGATCGGACCACCGGCGAAGCAGGTGCCGGTCGGGCCACCGACGGCGCACGAGGAATGGGAGTCGGCTGGGCTACCAACGAAGCTGGTGTTGGTCGGACCACCGACGAGGGAACGGGAGTCGGCTGGGCTACCAACGAAGCTGGTGTTGGTCGGACCACCGACGAGGGAACAGGAGTCGGCTGGTGATCAGGCTGGCCGGGTATCAGGCAGGTGGGCAGGCTGGCTGCTAGCAGCGCTAGCCGAACAGAAAACAGGCAGGACAGGCAGAGGGCTAGCAGCGCTAGCCAGGCAGGACAGGAGGATGCTTCCCAACCTGCAACTAGCAGGCCGAGAACCAGTCCTTTGAGGGCTAGCAGGCTGGGGAATAGACGGCCGGAGGCTAGCGGTCCGGGTGTTAGCCATTTCCAGGTTAACGGACTGAGGAACTGATGAGGACTTGGCTGGGTGATCGGCTGAGGTGTGGAGGAAGTCACAAACCCACCCAGGAAGAGAGTCTGCTGCTCCTGGCTGAGCAGCCAGGCTCTTCCAGGCAACGGACACGATAGCTGCCTTATGGCTAACATGACTAGCCCCATACCACATATTCCTCAGCGTCAGAAGCTCCCTCAGCACGTCAGTCTGTTCCTCAGTTAGAGTGTCTGCTGGGCTAATTGGCCCGGTCATTCTGTCACGATCGTGGTGTGGAGGGCAGGTTGAAGGACCCAAACGCAGGACACAGAGCGGAGCAGGTATAGTTCAACAAAGGGTTTTAATATAACCAAAAGCGAGCACACTTACAGGTGAGTGGCTGAATAACAGAAATCCAAAAGTACAGGGAGACAAGACAAGACAAGCAAGGCTGGTTACAGGCAGGCAGAGAGTACACGCAGGACAGACTGGGGGGTAACATGAACAATGACCAGGCAAAGACAAGACAGAAACACCAGGTATATATACACAGGGACTAACGAGCAGGGCGGGAGCAACACAGGTGAAAGACATGAGGCTAACGAGGCACAGATAGGGAGAGAGAGAGAGAGAGAGAGAGAGAGAGAGAGAGAGAGAGAGAGAGAGCGGGGGAAAACAGAGACAGACATGCAGAGGGATCACTGGGGTAACAGACATGACAAGGGTTACCGAACACTAGACGAAAGACAAGACAGACCCCCAAAACCCAACAGACCAAAATAACACTAACTAAACACAAAAGTGCAACACAAAGGATGGCCAACCGGCAGAGCGTGACACTGGCCATAGAACAGGACAATACTGGAACCTCCCTCCCGGCATTACTCAATACAACAAAAAGAAGACCATTTAAAGGGCTTGCTAAAGGTGTGGTGCCAAATTAAAAAAACATTGAATCTAACAAACACTTCTAGTTTTGCCCGCATTTGTCACAGTCATGCATTTCACCCCCCACAGTCAGATCCGGTTTTCTCTATCTGGAAAGGGAAAGGCTTGGCTACCATGAAAGACCTGTATATTGACAATGTGTTCGCCTCATTTGACCAACTCAAAGCCAAATTTGACTTACCACCATATCACTTTTTCAGGTACTTGCAAGTCAGGAACTATACTAGAGCAAACATTTTAAATTTTGAAACTTATAACTCACCAGACGAAGTCTACTGTCTTTTAGCAAAGGCACCTGAGACCAAAAAGCTGGTGTCCATGTTTGTAAATGTGTTTGCAGCTCAAACTCCTCAAAGTACACAACATCTGAGAGAGGGTTGGGAGAGGGAAATAGGTACCGTCATCTCAGAGGATGCATGGTCTAAATGTCTCTAAAGCATACACACATGCTCAATTAACTCAAGACACCAGCTAATTCAATATAAGGTTATACACAGACTCCATTATTCATGTGTTAAAGAGACTCTTAGCCATTGGAAGGCCCTCTTGTTCACCGGAGTAAACTCCAACGTGGCAGCGCTCAGCCGGGGACTTGTGAGTGTCCCCACACCCGCCTGGCGCCTCACACCTTGAGCAACTCCAGAGAAGAACAGGGTCCATCCCCTTTCAAGGAGTACGGTTGCAGAACCGAGACTGTGCGTGGAGGTCAGCCCCACCAGATCAAACTGGTATCACTCCATCTCCCGCACAAGTTCCGGCTCCTTCCCCCACAGAGAGGTGACGTTCCACGTCCCCAGAGCCAGCCTCCGTTGAGGCCCCTGACCTTCACTGCCACCCATGTGGCAGCGCACCCAACCCCTGCGGATCTTCCGATGGATGGTGGGTCCAAAGGATGGAGAGGGGGGTGCCGCGTTGCTTCTTCGGGCTATGCCTGGCCGGGCTCCGTGGCAAACCCGGCCACCAGGTGCTCGCCGACAAGCCCTCCCTCTGGGCCTGGCTCCAGACGGGGGCCCCCGGCTTCCTCCGGGCAGGGTCTCTCCTCCTCTTCCTCGATTTGTTATCAGGGGTCTTTGTGAACCATTCTCAGTCTGGCCCCTCACCTGGAACCACTTTGCCTTGGGAGACCCTACCAGGGTCCAGACAACACAGCCTCCAGATTCACCGGGGCACGCAAACCTCTCCACTACAATAAGGTGATGGTTCCTGGACTTGCTTGTAATGTTTTAATTTATTGAATTAACTGTATAATTTTATCACAGTTGCGGATGGCCACAGAAACTGTTGTTTTAGAGTACAGCTTGCTTTTTCTTTTTCCCAACCTGCTTTGGGGTAGGGGGTAATTGTTTGGATTGTTACTGACCTTGATGCTCTGAAAATCTATAAATAAAGTACATAAACTCTGAGTCGCAGTTTAACACACTTCTCTGCCCTTCTAATTCAGCAGTTACCCACCCAAAACCCTACGCAGAGTCGCAGTCTAACACACTTCTCTGCTCCTCCATTTCAGGAGTTACTTAGTGAAAATCCTATAGTGACGGTGTCTGCCCCCCGACCATCGAAATTATTTAAAAAGGTAAACAGAAGAGGAGCTGTGCATAAAAACCTCATAAAAAGTAAAACCACAAGAGCAATAGTGCAAACGAATAGGAGAGTTAAATGTGGACTCTTAAACATCAGATCTCTCTCTTCTAAAACTGTACTAGTAAATGAACTAATATCAGATTATGATATTGATTTATTTTGTCTTAGTGAAACCTGGCTGGGTGATGGAGAATATGTTAGCCTAAATGAATCCACCCCTCCCAGTCATATTAATACTCACATTCCTCGAGGCACAGGCCGAGGAGGTGGAGTTGCAGCTATCTTCGACTCTAGCCTATTAATCAGCTCTAAACCTAAACCAAACTATAACTCATTTGAAAGTCTTGTTCTTAGTCTTTCGCACCCGAGTTGGAAATCACTGCTACCAATTCTTTTTGTTATAGTGTACCGAGCACCTGGCCCGTATTCTGAATTCTTATCTGAATTTGCAGAGTTTTTGTCAACTTTAGTCCTTAAAACGGACAAAGTTATTATTGTAGGGGATTTTAATATTCATGTGGATGTTGAGAATGA
>NW_025737926.1:0-3945 GCF_021292245.1 Micropterus dolomieu
TTAAACACTTACAATCGTATTTTTTAAAAGAATTGATAAGGAATAACATATTTCATACATGTATAACGTGATTCAATGAACAATTACATGATTTAGCAATGCCAACCATGAGGGTGCTTTGTCTCATACAAGTTAACTTTCAGCAGCGCAAAGCTTGGTTTCATGCAGTACCTAGCCGTACCAGGCGCCATAAATCACAACATGTCATGATCTCATTCTTGGCTTCAGTTCGCGATGATCTCAGCCCTGGCGTACGTGACTTACTGCAGGTGCCTTGCTTCTATTGAGTGGGTTACGGTTGGCTAGGTTTTGCCTGCGCGGCCTGAGCAGCTTCTCTGCTCATGTAGGCACATTAAAAAGCACACGTTCACAGAGAATAAGAATAATATATGATAAACACACAGCGTATAAGAATAAAATATGAGTTTGAACACACTCATTAAACACTCAGTAGTTAAACACTCAGTAGTTAAACTTTACACTATAAAATAACACTTTAAATGATGACAATGTAGACCACCATTGCTCTAGTAATTAATGATAACAATTTAGGCTATAATGCTCCAAAATAATTCACAACAATGGAACACTTGTTGCTGGCATACATAAGTATTTTTTTGCCGTCATATACAGGTGCGCATACGTAGCACGTCGCTCCTGCCAATAAATCAACGGATTGCCTATCTTTGGAACACAAGCATCTGTCAAATATTTTTAATCTCTATAGTGGCATCAGCAGTTGCACTGTGAATGATGTGTTCCCACCAAGGTTATTATAGTTTTGGATTTTTCATTAGTTTTTATTTTTATTTTGTTTTGACTTTTTGTTTTCAATTTCAGTTTAGTTTTAATTAGTTTTTAATGTGGGTTTGCAAAGTGAAAAACTCGTCCCGGCCTTTCTGTGTGGAGTTTGCATGTTCTCCCCGCATCTCTGTGGGTTCTCTCCGGGTGCTCCGGCTTCCTCCCACCGTCTACAGACATGTGGCCTAGGTTGATTGGTGACCCTAAATTGTCCTTAGGTGTGAGTGTGAGCGTGACTGGAGGTTTGTCTATGTGTGGCCCTGTGATAGATTGTTGACCTGTCCAGGGTGTACTCCACCTTTCGCCCGATGTCGGCTGGGATTGGCTCCAGCCCCCCGCGACCCTGTACGCAGGATAAGCAGTTGACGATGGATGGATGGATGGATGGAAGCTTGTATGTAGGGACCCAAACACTAAGCATTATATTATATATATATATATATATATGTATGAAGTACTAACACATTGTCTAAATAATTACTGCAAATAAATGAAGATGCAATTTAAAGGCACATGCAATTTACAGTATAATTTCTAACCTACATACAGAAAACCCTCAGAGCAAACTACCCTAATCCTACTACCCAGTGGTCCCAAGAATTTCATTACATCAGTCTCTAGTTCTATCATTCTTGGTTAAATAGGTGAAATACAATAAATGGAGGTGAAATAGAATTATGATAGTGGAGGCCCCCCTTGAAGCCACAAACAACAGGTCCCTAGCACCCTGAAGGCAAGTATCACTGGAAAGCAGTTATATTAAAATCTAAACCTTTATTAATCAAAAACTAGGTATTAAAGCAATGTGAAGCACAAAGAGACAAAATGGCTGAGATATCAATGAGCCCACACACTAACTGACATGCAGTAAATATAATGACCAGCAGACATGTTAACCCAGCGCAAGGGGAGCTCACAATCTATGTACATGGGGAAAGTTTATCCCACACCACGATGAGCTCTAAGTCAGCTCATCATAACAGAACAAAACAAAACAAGGAAAAGAAAACCACCAAGACAGTGACTCACTACCTACAACCCAAACTAAACAAAATACAACTCTGTACAGTTGTTGCATTCATATTATTTTGTACACATGTATGTATAAAAGATAATAGAAAACATGTTCAAATCCCACCAACTACGAAGCCGATCCCTACCTGGGTCACCACGGCTAAGTTAGCCTACCCTTAACGTTACATGGGGCTCTCCTCGCCACCTGCTGCCCTGCGGCCAGACACCGCCCTGACCCTGGGCTCTCTTGACAGACACGCAGCGTGCCCGCTCATGCGGAGGACAAAAGCGAAACACACCCATGTCTCACCAACAAGTGCCTAACGGCTAATCACCACGCACAAACTGCCGGTCCGGCCCATAGGTCCTGCCAGACCAACTGCCCAGCAATGTCATTTCAACCGGCTTCATATCCACTCAAAATGAAGGCTTATTTAGATCCTAAATAAATAAATGAAAATTAATCATATTTACTCTTTAATTTTAGTTAGTTATTAGTTAGTTAGTTTTGCAAACCTGCAATAAAGTTTTAGTTAGTTATCTGTAGTGGGACAACGGTGTGGATTTGTGCATTTTATATTAAATAAATTTGGAGCTACTCCAAATTCCTCTTTTCCTCTCCCAGAGAGGAGCAGGGGGGTTAAAGATCAACTTCAACAGACTGCTAAAGAGGACCCAACAGAAAGGGGGTGGAAAAGTTGCTTTCTCTAAGTGCTATCCCTGAGCAGCCTGATCATAAAACTGGCACCTTTTTGATTCCGAAGCTGATAACGCGGTGCCTGACTGTTAAACTGACAAAAGGGACACTAACCACTGATTAGCATTTCCCTGAACAGCCTATCAAAACTGCCCCCCCACACCTGTAACCGTGGCAACTGACCTTGCTCTGTGTTTCATTACCCCATCAAAGGATACCCCCTTTTTACGCCTAAGTGTGACATAATCCAGGACAGCCGAACTTTAAATAAACAAAGACTGCAGTCTCCAAAGACCCAATGTATTAACAGCTATCTGTTGTTGATATTAGTGCTGAAAAGAATCTAAATAAGTTACTCTGGCAGTGTTGTTGTTTTCAGCAAGATTAAGGACACTCCTTCATTTAATGTGTAACCAACGCTTGTTCACAATACTTTCTCACACAATTACTTTAGAAATCATGATAAAGAAATGTCATACTATACTCTTAATTATCCAGCTTGAATTTAAGGCTGAATTCCCCATTTCCTAAGGAAAGATTGTTTTGGGTTAATCTAAGCTTTCCTCATGTAACCTGAGCTCCCCCAAGTGGATGAAATAAGTATTACATACCATCGTCGGAAATGCCGTTAATGTATAAATGTCACCCACTTATCCTGACCAATAATGTGACAATTGTTTTCCTGTTACCAAATGCTTAACTTAGAACGGTACAACTGTTTGACCATTGAGGTTTGATTGTGGAATTTAATTATAATACGCGCAAATAGACTTTCTTTTTAGACATTAAAAGTTTAGAAAGGCAGTCCCTCGGGAAACCTGAAACGCCCTCTGGGGAACCACGCCCCAGACAACAAAAGCGCGACACGCGATGTCGTCCACTTGCTCTCTGCTCTGCTCTTCCCCTTGTGCTCTGGTCTTCCGCTCTGCTCTCTGGACGCTTCGGCACGCGTCCGGCGTGCCTCTCCAGGCAACACCCTAAGAGTTGGACCAGCGCAACGAGGCCCTTGTTCGCTTGAAGCTACACACGCGAAGTGCCACGACATCGATCTGCCCCTCAGTTTGTTTTATTTTCTTTATTTCTTTCTTTCTTTTGTTTTGTTAAAGTTATCAGTCCGTTAAGTTACACTGGACAAATTCAGGAATGACCAAGTTCCCTTTTAAGCTTTTTCGTCAAGCCAACTCCGAGGTCAGACCAAGCCACGTGGTCTCGCCAGCGGCAACGAAGGAAACCTGAAAACAGCCGAATTGCCAGACACGGAGAACGTCTCGGGTTACGTATGTAACCCTGGTTCCCCGAGAAGGGGAACGAGACACTGCGTCGGTTACGACACTATGGGAACGCCTCTAGGCGAAGCAGGTCTGAACGTGAATGAAATCACTCCAATCCTATTGGCTTGTTGCTAGAACGGTAAGGTGTGACGGAATAACCGG
>NW_025737927.1:0-4196 GCF_021292245.1 Micropterus dolomieu
CACCGAGGGGCCTTCATCACTTCCTCCACCGAGGGGCCTTCATCACTTCCTCCACCGAGGGGCCTTCATCACTTCCTCCCGTCTGTCTGTCTGTTGTATTAAAGCGGTAAGTTTGTGTACCAACACAAAAATCAAATGAAAGGCAGTTCGAGTCCAGTTTAGATGTTTTTTAAAGGACGCCCTGGGTACAGTTTAGCGTTGGCTACCCCGCTGTAGGGAGTCACTCCACAGAGAGCTCACTCGCATTATTAAAACAACACTTTCAGACACTACCCCGATCGTTATTTCGGCGCCGTTAATTGCGTCATTGCCGTCGGACAATCAGTTTGCGCTCTATCAGCGCAATGCATGATGGTACATATGGTTTGGTTAGTGACCATCGGTTGTGAACTACTTTTCAAAATGCATTCTGGGATACATTGAGTGGACTGTATAGGGTACACGGGTTTGGGAAAAGATCCTGGTTTGGGTTGAAAGAACTACGATAATTACGGAAGTTACGTGGCAGAACTGTTTGTGTCTCCAACACGTCCTCACGAGTGTTTGGTGAGGTGGTGGCGCATAGATAAGATGCTTGCCTTTGGTGTGGGAGACCTGGGTTCGATTCCCACTGTGAGACGTCCACCATTGTGTCCCTGAGCAAGACACTTAACTCCTAGTTGCTCCAGTATAGCAATTGTAAGTCGCTTTGGATAAAAGCATCAGGTAAATGTAATGTTGTTGTATGTATAAAATGTATGTTAAGTAAAAAAGGGTCGTGGTTTGGGAAAAGTAACGTGACGCTCTTTAACTTCAATTAATTAACGTTTATTTAGTAGCCGTTGTGAATCCCTGTGTGAAAGTCCTGGGTTTGACCCGTCAGACCTCCTTATGCGGACTTTGGCGTTATTTATAATACGTGGTCTGAATTCCTTCTTTGCTGGCGTCTAGAGGTCACTAAAAACCTAAACATGGGTCGTGCTGAACAACAACCGAGCAGCTGAGGACCAAACGTTCACATGTGACGACTTGGGAGTGAGAACAGAACTGTTATTACTTCATCATGTACACGCTTCACAACGTTGCTGGATTTTTACATTTGACTTGATTATATGACTGACGTAGTTTTATTCCAAAGCAAACTGAGGCCGGACGTGTTGCAACTCTGACCAGAGGTGTTTTTGAAGATGTGTCCAGAATATTTACCTGTTTGAAAAGGTAAACAAAGATGGCGTCTTCCTGTCTTTGTTTCGGTGAAGCTGTGGGAGAGAAAAGTGGCATCGTGATGACGATGATGAGGATTTTCTGTCAAACATCATCAAACAGGTGATGAAGACTCCTGGACTCACCTGTGCGGGATGTTGTTTCTCCAGTTTGAGGCTTTAATTGGATCATTTCCTGAAAACTGAATCTTTATGCAACAAGTTGCACAACAGGGTGAGGAGGGTGAGGAGGGTGAGGAGGGTGAGGAGGCCCTGGTTCCTTTGTGGCTCCCACAGAAACATCTCCAATTACAGGACAAAGGCGACTCATTCAGGCTCGCAGCTCCAACACTGCAGCTTTGCATGTCTAATGAGCGCTCTGCTGAATGCTAAGAGGACCCTGGGGTGCTGCAGAGGCCTCCACACCCCCAATACCCCCCACCCCCCCGGACCCCCCAAAACCCCCCGCCCCCCCCGGACCCCCCAACACCACCCGCCCACCCCGGATCAGATCACTACCTGTCCGCCAGAATACGGTGTGACCTGCAGTCCTCGCAGTGAGCCTTCTGTAAACGGAGACGGTATCTGCTGACTGCATCCAGAACCTCAGTTAGCTTAGCATCAGTTCCAGGTGGGAGGAGCTCACGGCGTCCCGTCCCGGCGCTCTGCATAGAGCCGTAAATGAAGGCGGTGTGGTGAAAGCTTGTGCAGCAGAGCCGTTCTGGCTCTCTGCCCGTTCAGAGAGAGACCTGATCCTGGTGGTCCCAGATAACTGAGGCCTCACCAAGATGGCGGCCGAGGGGCGGGGCTCTCCTTTATAAGGACTCTGGTCCGATGAAGATCGTTCTGTGGTTTCGTTTCCTCTCAGTAAAATCTGAGAAACTAAACTGACTTTATTCTGAACGCTGATCAATAACAGCAGGACCTGAAACTGATCCACACCAGAAACCAGAACACGGAAGCCCACTGTCGACACAGATGATACGATCAGAAGTCTTCTTCTGTGGTGTTTGGTGATGAAACACTGAAGCGCCAAACACACACACAGATTAACTACACACACACACACACACACACACACACACACAGATTAACTACACACACACACACACACACACACAGATTAACTACACACACACACACACACACACAGATTAACTACACACACACACACACACACACACACACACACACACACACAGATTAACTACACACACACACACACACACACACACACACACAGATTAACTACACACACACACACACACACACACAGGGGTCAGAAACAGGATTAAAACACTGAAACCAGACAGAACTGAACAGCCTGGGTCTCTCGTCTTCAGCCCCCCCCCCCAGGGAACCGTTGGCGAGGCGCCACATTCTTTACCAACGAATCACTTCGCAGGAAGTCAGAGAGGAAGAAGCTGGCTAATGTTTTCCTGTTACACACACACACACATCGTTGTGTCACTACCTTTGTGGTCTAAACCCCCAAACAGCCCTTTAAACTAGTCGGGTCCAGGGTTTTGGCTGACGGACCCCATAAGTACAGAAGGATCCTGGTTTTTGGACCCCACTGATCCAGGAGAACAAACCCACACACACTCTCAGTCAGTCCAAACCATAATTACAGGCTGCAGATGTTCAGCAGTTAAAGTTTCACTGCAGCAGAATGTTAAACACCAACAGGACCAGAACTGAGACCAGGACCAGGACAAAGATAAAGACGAGGCAAAGAACGCAGATCAAGGAAGGACCAAAACCAGGACACAGACAAAGACTGGGACCAAGAACAAGGCCGCAATCAAGAACCGGACCAGGGGTAGAACCAGAAGACTGACCAGGGCCAGCACAAAGAACAAAACCAGGACCAGGATCTGCTCACATATATGATGATTTCTACTAAAGCTCTGCAGCAGAATTCTTGTCTCTGTGTTTGTGGGTCTGTAGCGGATCAGTTCTGCTGCTCGCCGCTCGCCATCCCCCCGTTTCCCTCCAGTCGCCATGGTGACGCTCAGCTATGTAGAGTCTGAATACAGTCAGCAGCTCCGAGGAAAGAGGCCTTTGTTACCCACAACCCCTTTCACCTCCTCCCCCTCTTCAACTTCTCATCTCAGCTCCATTTTCAGAATCTGAGCAGCAAACTGGAAACCAGCCGTGGAAGTCTAGAAACCAGTATGGACCCAGTATGTTCCCAGTATGGACCCAGTACGTTCCCAGTATGTTCCCAGTATGGACCCAGTACGTTCCCAGTATGGACCCAGTACGTTCCCAGTATGTTCCCAGTATATTCCCAGTATGGACCCAGTATGTTCCCAGTATGGACCCAGTACGTTCCCAGTATGTTCCCAGTATGGACCCAGTACGTTCCCAGTATGGACCCAGTACGTTCCCAGTATGTTCCCAGTATGGACCCAGTATGTTCCCAGTATGGACCCAGTATGGACCCAGTATATTCCCAGTATGTTCCCAGTATGGACCCAGTACGTTCCCAGTATGGACCCAGTACGTTCCCAGTATGTTCCCAGTATATTCCCAGTATGGACCCAGTATGTTCCCAGTATGGACCCAGTACGTTCCCAGTATGTTCCCAGTATGGACCCAGTACGTTCCCAGTATGGACCCAGTACGTTCCCAGTATGTTCCCAGTATATTCCCAGTATGGACCCAGTATGTTCCCAGTATGGACCCAGTACGTTCCCAGTATGTTCCCAGTATGGACCCAGTACGTTCCCAGTATGGACCCAGTACGTTCCCAGTATGTTCCCAGTATATTCCCAGTATGGACCCAGTATGTTCCCAGTATGGACCCAGTACGTTCCCAGTATGTTCCCAGTATGGACCCAGTACGTTCCCAGTATGGACCCAGTACGTTCCCAGTATGTTCCCAGTATATTCCCAGTATGGACCCAGTATGTTCCCAGTATGGACCCAGTACGTTCCCAGTATGTTCCCAGTATGGACCCAGTACGTTCCCAGTATGGACCCAGTACGTTCCCAGTATGTTCCCAGTAT
>NW_025737927.1:4216-8071 GCF_021292245.1 Micropterus dolomieu
TTCCCAGTATGGACCCAGTACGTTCCCAGTATGTTCCCAGTATGGACCCAGTACGTTCCCAGTATGGACCCAGTACGTTCCCAGTATGTTCCCAGTATGGACCCAGTATGTTCCCAGTATGGACCCAGTATGGACCCAGTATATTCCCAGTATGTTCCCAGTATGGACCCAGTATGTTCCCAGTATGGACCCAGTATGGACCCAGTATATTCCCAGTATGTTCCCAGTATGTTCCCAGTATGGACCCAGTATGGACCCAGTATATTCCCAGTATAGACCCAGTATGGACCCAGTATATTCCCAGTATGTTCCCAGTATGGACCCAGTATATTCCCAGTATGTTCCCAGTATGGACCCAGTATGGACCCAGTATGTTCCCAGTATATTCCCAGTATGTTCCCAGTATGGACCCAGTATGGACCCAGTATATTCCCAGTATGTTCCCAGTATGGACCCAGTATATTCCCAGTATGTTCCCAGTATGGACCCAGTATATTCCCAGTATATTCCCAGTATGGACCCAGTATATTCCCAGTATATTCCCAGTATGTTCCCAGTATGGACCCAGTATATTCCCAGTATGTTCCCAGTATGGACCCAGTATATTCCCAGTATGTTCCCAGTATGTTCCCAGTATGGACCCAGTATATTCCCAGTATGTTCCCAGTATGGACCCAGTATATTCCCAGTATATTCCCAGTATGGACCCAGTATATTCCCAGTATATTCCCAGTATGTTCCCAGTATGGACCCAGTATATTCCCAGTATGTTCCCAGTATGGACCCAGTATATTCCCAGTATGTTCCCAGTATGTTCCCAGTATGGACCCAGTATATTCCCAGTATGTTCCCAGTATGGACCCAGTATATTCCCAGTATATTCCCAGTATGGACCCAGTATATTCCCAGTATATTCCCAGTATGTTCCCAGTATGGACCCAGTATATTCCCAGTATGTTCCCAGTATGGACCCAGTATATTCCCAGTATGTTCCCAGTATGTTCCCAGTATGGACCCAGTATATTCCCAGTATGTTCCCAGTATGGACCCAGTATATTCCCAGTATATTCCCAGTATGGACCCAGTATATTCCCAGTATATTCCCAGTATGTTCCCAGTATGGACCCAGTATATTCCCAGTATGTTCCCAGTATGGACCCAGTATATTCCCAGTATGTTCCCAGTATATTCCCAGTATGTTCCCAGTATGGACCCAGTATATTCCCAGTATGTTCCCAGTATGGACCCAGTATATTCCCAGTATATTCCCAGTATGTTCCCAGTATGGACCCAGTATATTCCCAGTATGTTCCCAGTACACCCACATTCACTGCCTGAACATATGTTTCTGAAGCATCCCCAGTTATTCTCAATATACGTACTGGTAATATTCACGGAAAACTGGAAATGACTAGTACTACCATAATGAGTATATTATATATTTACTGTGTTCCCAGCAAAGTCCCTATATATCACTGTACATTTATAGTAAGGTCTCCATTTTCCCAGTATGGGTCCGTATGGTGTATTCCCAGTACGTCTCCTGTTAGCGTTAGCTCGCCATGCTATGTAACCTGATCTGGAAGCAACACATGGTTAGCGTTAGCTCGCCACGCTATGTAACCTGATTCTGAAGCATCAAAGAGTTAGCGTTAGCTCGCCACGCTATGTAACCTGATTCTGAAGCATCAAAGAGTTAGCGTTAGCTCGCCACGCTATGTAACCTGATTCTGAAGCATCAAAGAGTTAGCGTTAGCTCGCCACGCTATGTAACCTGATCCTGAAGCATCAAAGAGTTAGCGTTAGCTCGCCACGCTATGTAACCTGATCTGGAAGCAACAAATGGTCAGCGTTAGCTCGCCACGCTATGTAACCTGATTCTGAAGCAACAAAGAGTTAGCGTTAGCTAGCCACTCTACGTAACCTGATCTGGAAGCAACACATGGTTAGCGTTAGCTCGCCATGCTATGTAACCTGATTCTGAAGCAACACATGGTTAGCGTTAGCTCGCCAGGCTATGTAACCTGATTCTGAAGCAACACATGGTTAGCGTTAGCTCGCCACGCTATGTAACCTGATTCTGAAGCATCAAAGAGTTAGCGTTAGCTCGCAACGCTATGTGACCTGATCCTGAAGCATCAAAGAGTTAGCGTTAGCTCGCCACTCTACGTAACCTGATCTGGAAGCAACAAAGAGTTAGCGTTAGCTCGCAATGCTATGTAACCTGATTCTGAAGCAACAAAGAGTTAGCGTTAGCTCGCCTCTCTACGTAACCTGATCTGGAAGCAACAAATGGTCAGCGTTAGCTTGCCACGCTATGTAATCTGATTCTGAAGCAACAAAGAGTTAGCGTTAGCTCGCCACTCTACGTAACCTGATCTGGAAGCAACAAATGGTTAGCGTTAGCTTGCCACGCTATGTAATCTGATTCTGAAGCAACAAAGAGTTAGCGTTAGCTCGCCTCTCTACGTAACCTGATCTGGAAGCAACAAATGGTCAGCGTTAGCTTGCCACGCTATGTAATCTGATTCTGAAGCAACAAAGAGTTAGCGTTAGCTCGCCTCTCTACGTAACCTGATCTGGAAGCAACAAATGGTCAGCGTTAGCTTGCCACGCTATGTAATCTGATTCTGAAGCAACAAAGAGTTAGCGTTAGCTCGCCTCTCTACGTAACCTGATCTGGAAGCAACAAATGGTCAGCGTTAGCTTGCCACGCTATGTAATCTGATTCTGAAGCAACAAAGAGTTAGCGTTAGCTCGCCTCTCTACGTAACCTGATCTGGAAGCAACAAATGGTCAGCGTTAGCTTGCCACGCTATGTAATCTGATTCTGAAGCAACAAAGAGTTAGCGTTAGCTCGCCTCTCTACGTAACCTGATCTGGAAGCAACAAATGGTCAGCGTTAGCTTGCCACGCTATGTAATCTGATTCTGAAGCAACAAAGAGTTAGCGTTAGCTCGCCACTCTACGTAACCTGATCTGGAAGCAACAAATGGTCAGCGTTAGCTTGCCACGCTATGTAATCTGATTCTGAAGCAACAAAGAGTTAGCGTTAGCTCGCCTCTCTACGTAACCTGATCTGGAAGCAACAAATGGTCAGCGTTAGCTTGCCACGCTATGTAATCTGATCCTGAAGCATCAAAGAGTTAGCGTTAGCTCGCCACACTAACTAACCTGATCCTGAAGCATCAAAGAGTTAGCGTTAGCTCGCCACACTAACTAACCTGATCCTGAAGCATCAAAGAGTTAGCGTTAGCTCGCCACGCTAACTAACCTGATCCTGAAGCAACAAAGAGTTAGCGTTAGCTCGCCACACTAACTAACCTGATCCTGAAGCATCAAAGAGTTAGCGTTAGCTCGCCTCTCTACGTAACCTGATCTGGAAGCAACAAATGGTCAGCATTAGCTCGCCACGCTATGTAATCTGATTCTGAAGCAACAAAGAGTTAGCGTTAGCTCGCCACTCTACGTAACCTGATCTGGAAGCAACAAATGGTTAGCGTTAGCCACGCTATGTAATCTGATTCTGAAGCAACAAAGAGTTAGCGTTAGCTCGCCTCTCTACGTAACCGGATCTGGAAGCAACAAATGGTCAGCATTAGCTCGCCACGCTACGTAACCTGATTCTGGAAGCAACAAATGGTCAGCGTTAGCTCGCCACGCTATGTAACCTGATTCTGAAGCAACAAATGGTCAGCGTTAGCTTGCCACGCTATGTAATCTGATTCTGAAGCAACAAAGAGTTAGCGTTAGCTCGCCACTCTACGTAACCTGATCTGGAAGCAACAAATGGTTAGCGTTAGCTCGCCACGCTATGTAACCTGATTCTGAAGCAACAAATGGTCAGCGTTAGCT
>NW_025737928.1:0-5305 GCF_021292245.1 Micropterus dolomieu
AGAAAACCAGTCAGCAGCAGGTGGCAGTGTTACAGAAGGTCAGTCAGTCAGTCAGCAGCAGGTGGCAGTGTTACAGAAGGTCAGTCAGTCAGTCAGCAGCAGGTGGCAGTGTTACAGAAGGTCGGTCAGTCAGTCAGCAGCAAGTGGCAGTGTTACAGAAGGTCGGTCAGTCAGCAGCAGGTGGCAGTGTTACAGAAGGTCGGTCAGTCAGTCAGCAGCAAGTGGCAGTGTTACAGAAGGTCGGTCAGTCAGTCAGCAGCAGGTGGCAGTGTTACAGAAGGTCGGTCAGTCAGTCAGCGCTCTGATGGGAGAGTTTTCACAGCGGCCGGAGACGTGACAGAGCTCCACAGAGTCCAAACTGTAGAAACACTGAAGAAGAAGAAAAACAGGTGGTTATTGACTGTGTGAGGGAGAACAGTCTTCTAGCATCAGTCCACTAGATGGCCTCATGGAGCTCTGCTTCATGGAGATCTAAACTGAATGGCACTTTGTGAGGCAGCCATGTTTCATCTGGACGTTTGGATGATTCAAGATAAGAAACCAGATAAGCTTCAGATATCAGTGGGAGGTGTGGTTGTAGTTACACTGTGAAGAGGGCAGTGAAGGGTCATCAGTTTAACTATACACCTCCTCTCTGCTCCTCTTTCACCTCTCCTCAAACCAGCAGCTGACAGAAAACAGACCTGAAACTTTCCTGAGTTCCACAACTGACGGTTTGTCAGCTGACAACAAGTTAACAAACCTTTTCCTGAAGTAAAGAGACCGGCTTGGTTTGTTGCCAGAACTTTAGTTTTGTTGTTAGTTTCGTTTTTACAGTGAAGGCGACTCAAAGCACACAAGGAAACATGCATTCAAACTGGCTTCTCTCCAGCTCCCCTTTTACATAGAAAAGTCTGATGGGAAAACTCCAAGATCAAAAATTCTACAGTCAACTTTTGTTTTGTTATTTCTCTTCTGACTGCGAGGCCTTCTGCTTGTTGCTGTTAATAAAGAGCTTATTCAAAAGATTCATCATGACTGAACCACAGCTCACCACCAAATTAAGATCCTCTTTATTAGGAGGCCCCAGACAGTTCAACAACCTCACATTGATTTAAAACCATTTCCTTCGTCACTCTGTTGTTAAAATCAAATGTTCATCTGATATGAAAGTCTGTAAGAAACACATCAGACTCACTCACCATGGTAATCTGAATGTCTTCAGGTCAGCAGCTCGCTGGTGTCTGTCTGTAAAAACAGAGTCCTGCTCCTTTATATTATGGTGACTCATAGAGTCCATGGGCCAGATCAGATATTGATGTGAGTGGCCAAAACCTTATCTATAATAACCTGTTTATAATGTCAATATAAGTAAATTAATGTATGAGCCTTTCCAGCACAGGGGTTGGAGAAAGTCCGAGCCGTCCGAGCTGCTCTTGATCACCAACTCAGCCCCTGTTGTGATCCAACTTTTATTTAAAACCAACAAGTGTCTACAGACCAGTTGGAATGTAAAAGACAGAACAAACAAGCCCATCAGAACAAACAATGTACACATCAGGAGGACAGCTTACACAAGACCAGATAGCATCCCAGACATTTTGAGGACACAACATAATTTGAGGTCCATACGGTAACCTTAACGAAAGGTTTGAACAGCTTTGATTGTTTCCACTGTCACTTTTTTTGTGTTAGAACATTCTCAAGTTAGAGTGCACACGTATTTGAGCCTTTATGGTAAATGCACTGAAACGCTAAGCTGACAGTCAGGGTTATTTATGTTATTATGTTTATTCTGTCTCACTTTACAAAGACAAGTGTTCCAGTCTGAGCTCTTACCTGAAGAGAGGCTGTGAAATTTTAATTGTACACCATACAAACACCACACACAATATCATTTATCAAATTGCGCCAGACTTGGTGAACTTAGCGCCATGATACACATTTAATAACGTGAGGATTTCAAAATAAGGTGTCAACACAACGTAATAAGATAAATTTGATGATATTCACAGGAAGTATAAAACATATTACATGTGTCCATTAAAAGTAAAAAAAACACTAAAATGTTAGGGAAATGACTTTATTCTATGATTTTGGGTTGCTGGACTTTTTGCTGTGTCATCACCTTTTATATATTTACACTGTGTTTATGTTCAATTTTTTACTAGAACACATGATGGTTTACAAGAGGGCAAAGTTGTTCACCAATATAGTTTCTTAATTCTGCTTTCAAAGTGCACCAGATTAATGACTTAACTTTAAAATGTACAAAATCTTCTGGTGCTTGCCTATGGACCTCCAAGAGGGTCTGACATTCTCATTATGGGCTGAGCCCCCCTAAATGTGATCCTAGAGTCGCCACATGTCACGATAAATAAGATTACAAAGAGAACTCTCTAGACCGGCTCTATATGAAAAGTACAACGAGATAACGTTTGTTGTGAATTGGCGCGATATCATTTATGTATATAACATTTGTTTTTGTGAGTAGCATAAAGGGAACTACAACTTCCACATCGTTACACCACCCTGTAAAAGATCATGTGGTGTCCGAACAATAATGCTGAGATGATGTGTTGAGAAGAAATCCGCTTGACACTGTTCTTGATCATAAAAGTTTATTACATCAAGGAGTTCAGCATCAATTACAAGCTCTGCAGCAGCTTGGAGAGAGACCCAGCCCGATGGCCACTCTGTCTCTCTGTACATCATGACATGTTTAGGTATCTGTTAGATACCATATAAGGGTCTGAGTCTGCAAACTAAGGCTCCAATCCATATAAGAGCAAAGTTCTATAGAATAAGTGTAAACATCTTGTTGGACACCAGATAAGGATCTGAGTCTCCACATAACCACTGACCTCTGCTCTCCCCTTAAAGGTCACGAATCCTCTATCCAGCTAACTGTTCTGCGTCAAATGCACATATGTTATACACCACAATCAATAAATCGACCTTGTACCCAGCCAGTTTCACAGAAATCAAAGTTTCATGAGCAGTGGAGAAAATGCCATCATTTCCTCCTGGTAAGCGTATATCATTAACTCTACAGGTTGTTACAGGTAAGTATATCATTAACTACAGACCAAGATAAGCTAACACGGGATTGTATAATGAACCATATCACATTATTAATCACTTTTAAAAAGTTAAAAATTATACACAATCGATGGCTGGATAAATAATAAGTCATAGAGATAAACTTTTCAAACATTTTGCATGGTGCAGTTCTGAGGATGAATTGAGGATCCTCACAGCCTGAGGGAAGAAGCTGCTCTCAAGTCTGCTGGTACGACAGAGCTGGTATCTCCTGCCAGATGTCAGTGTGGTCAACAGGCAGTGGCTCAGTGGGTTTAGTGACAATGAACAGATGACACTTTTGAACAAAGCAGAAAAACTTTTTGTTTCATATGATATCGTACCAATTTAGTTGAGATACAATGTAGGGTGTTACATTTTTTATACAAATAGGATTGTTAGTGTTGACATATCCCACTTTTTTACAATCAATATGAGAAAATATTTCAATGTATTGCAGATGAATAATGTTTCACATTATTAGGAGTCAAAAGATTGGGCCCCCTTTAAAGATCCGTAATTCACATCGGTACCATGTGAGGGAATTTTATTCTAATAGGTTTTCTACAAGCAACGGTGGAACGCTAACACAAAGTTTAGGTGTGTGTTATATCTAGGGCTGCCCGTCGACTAAACCACGTTTTCATTGGTAAATTAATTTCAGTGAAAAAAATATCAACCTTAAAGTCCATCTGGAAATTGTTGCAACATGGACCCTTTCTCTTGTAACACAGATGTGACTTACCTGTGTGCAGTGCTCATGGATGCATTCATAGATATAGTATGAAGATGTATTAAGAATTAGGACTTGTTATTATATGTCCACGGCACTAACTGTAGGCTCTGCCATCAGCTAGTTAGGTCAGTTACAACAAGATTTTTCTTTAACAGGCAGCTCACTGAGAGCTTCTTATAAATGTATATTTCAAAGGCTAATTAGTATGGTTTTGGATTTCTCTGTAATACAGCAAAGCGTTATCAATGTAATTGATAATATTCTTTCTCAGCTCCGGAACTCAAACTATTTTCTGATGCCCCAAAAACATACACTTAAATAATTCCATTAATATCATAAATGTGACGACAGTAGGCTATAGTCATACATTTATAACTTCGTTTGGAAACTTACTTTTGCAAGGCTGCAACATCACACACACCTCTGCCGTGTGTTATGCATGCAGTGGAAAGTTATATTCGGATTTAGCAGTGAGGAAATAGTCGTTCTGCCCTTCTGCCCTCTGCAGGACAAACTGTGAAGTACACTACAGAATAATTTGTTGTTTGGTGTGTTACAGTTTCGATTGTTTACACACATTTTCTGTAAGAATGCCTCATATTCTCAGAACTCTACACACAAATCAAAAAATGAAACTTTACATTCAAATCAATGTTATTTCTTCTCAAAATGGTATTTTGTTTTCAAGTGACACACAAACCATCATATGAATAGACATAAGAACCAGCTGAACACTGATGTGCTCAATGTAAAACACTATGATGAATGGAAAACACTTCTTCTCCATTCATCATAATGACTTAGGCCTTTTTTTTGTTCAGTGTTACACTTACTACAGACAGTACATACATAAGTGTGTTGTAATATATTTCAGAATATTGTTTTTATACTCAGAACACAAATACACGGTAACAAATATACAGTGAGGAAAATAAGTATTTGAACACCCTGCTATTTTGCAAGTTCTCCCACTTAGGAATCATGGAGGGGTCTGAAATTGTCATCGTAGGTGCATGTCCACTGTGAGAGACATAATCTAAAAAAAAATATCCAGAAATCACAATGTATGATTTTTTAACTATTTATTTGTATGATACAGCTGCAAATAAGTATTTGAACACCTGTCTATCAGCTAGAATTCTGACTCAAAGACCTGTTAGTCTGCCTTCAAAATGTCCACCTCCACTCCATTTATTATCCTAAATTAGATGCACCTGTTTGAGGCCGTTAGCTGCATAAAGACACCTGTCCACCCCATACAATCAGTAAGAATCCAACTACTAACATGGCCAAGACCAAAGAGCTGTCCAAAGACACTAGAGACAAAATTGTCCACGTCCACAAGGCTGGAAAGGGCTACGGGGAAATTGCCAAGCAGCTTGGTGAAAAAAGGTCCACCGTTGGAGCAATTATTAGAAAATGGAAGAAGCTAAACATGACTGTCAATCTCCCTCGGACCGGGGCTCCATGCAAGATCTCACCTCGTGGGGTCTCAATGATCCTAAGAAA
>NW_025737929.1:0-6757 GCF_021292245.1 Micropterus dolomieu
CAGGAGGGACAGACAGGAGGGACAGGCAGGACAGGCAGGAGGGACAGGCAGGAGGGACAGGCAGGAGGGACAGGCAGAAGGGACAGGCAGGACAGGCAGGAGGGACAAACAGGCGGGAGGGACAGACAGACAGGAGGGACAGACAGGAGGGACAGACAGGAGGGACAGGCAGGACAGGCAGGAGGGACAGGCAGGAGGGACAGACAGGAGGGACAGGCAGGCAGGACAGGCAGGAGGGACAGGCAGGAGGGACAGGCAGGAGGGACAGACAGGACAGGCAGGAGGGACAGGCAGGAGGGACAGGCAGGAGGGACAGGCAGGAGGGACAGGCAGGAGGGACAGGCAGGAGGGACAGATTCCACTGCCGCCCCCATTTAGCTCTCTCTCTCGCACACACACACACACTGGAGCAGGTCTTTAGTCTGCCTTCTTTTGCTACTGTGGAATGAAGAGATTATATATATATATATAACTATAGAATATTAAAATTGAAGTAGCTTAGATGTAACTAAGCTACATTTCATTCAAGTTTCATTTAACGTAGAGTAGCTAGTAGCGTGCCCAACACTGCCGCCTGCTTGCTCACTGTTTACCTGTTCCCATCAGTGTCTCTCAGCCTGTCCATCACAGACTGTAAATCCTCTTCAGCTCACATGTTGCTCGTTAACACGACACGATCTTGTGATTAGATTCCTCTCAGCTGTAGTAGCCGCTTCCAGCTCCTGTCTGTAATAATTTAGGCTAATATGAGCCAGTAAATCCATAAACACACACACACACACACACACACGTTGTTCATGTGTGGGAGAGTTTTAATAAGCAGCTGCTTTCTTATTAAACGTCGTACAACGTCTGACTCGTCTCTGTATACACTGTGTGCACATACTGTACATATACAAACAGACACACACGCTGCTGTTGGCTGTTGAAGCCTTATTATCTCTGTTTCGTTAAAGGCCACACACACACACACACACACACACACCTCTTTGTACTTCTATACTTGTGAGGACCCTCATTAACATAATGCGCCCCCTAACCCTCACATGCCTAATCCCAATATGAACCTAACTCTACACCAACCCATACGGCCAAAATGTCCTCACTTTTCAAAAATGTCCTCACTCTGTTGGTTAAAAACTTGTTCTGCTGATCACTATGTAGGAAGCACACACAAACACACACACTGAGCCCCAGCAGAGACTGTTCAATAACAGGAACATACTAATTAATACCAAAACTGACACACACTTTATACCTCTCTCTCTCTCTCTCTCTCTCCCTCTCTCTCTCTGTTTATCTGTCCAGTATCTCAGTACTCGCTCGCCCTCGGCCGGCTAATTGCCTCGGTGGTTGACATCATTACTCTGAAGTGTGTGTGTGTGTGTGTGTGTGTGTGTGTGTGTGTGTGTGTGTGTGTGTGAGATGAAGTGAGTCTTCTCTTAATTAGCCTCCTCTTCTCGTGCTCACCTCCTGCAGAGCTCTTTGATTAAACCAGTTAACACTGATCATCTGACACACACACACACACACACACACACACACACACACACACACACACACACCATAGACAGATGTGTATTACAGCTCCTCACTCATTAAAAGGTTTGTCTTAGTTTCAGCTCCTGCAGGCTGCTGCTCCACCCTTTGACTGGTGGAGGTTGTGCCTGCAGACAGTACTTGGGGCTGTAAACAGTTGGTCCAAGTTGAAACTAATTCTGTAATTCTCTGAGAAAAACGGTGTCAAAGGAAACACTATTTATCATCAGGTATCAGCTGCTGTTAGTGCATTAATATCGTATCGATAACACAGTGCTAATAGTAACATGCACGTCTTTATTAGAATACTTTTCATTTGGACAGATATTTTATCAAATGTTATTTTCTAGACTGATTTCAATAATACCCATCAACCCTCCCATGTTTTACCGCTCTCTCTCGCTGTCCTCCTGTTTAAATATATCCCCATAAATCTCCCGTATTTTCAACCTTTCCAAAAACACGTTTGACACGTTCTCCTCCTGAAAAGCAGGTGGCAGTATGTAAAAAATAAGCTGTAACACTGACGGGAAGTCAACAGCACCCGCTATTATAGTTATTATTATTATTATTATTATTATTATTATTAGGGGTCCAAGCCCGAATGGGGCTAGGAACCCGTGAATGCAAGGCATCGCGGTTCCCAGTATCAGCGGAGCTGGGAACCCTATTGTAATCATTCTCGTTTTTATTATTATTATTATTATTATGGGTCCAAGCCCGAATGGGGCTAGGAACCCGCGAATGCAAGGCATCGCGGTTCCCAGTATCAGCGGAGCTGGGAACCCTATTGTAATCATTCTCGTTTTTATTATTATTATTATTATGGGTCCAAGCCCGAATGGGGCTAGGAACCCGTGAATGCAAGGCATCGCGGTTCCCAGTATCAGCGGAGCTGGGAACCCTATTGTAATCATTCTCGTTTTTATTATTATTATTATTATTATGGGTCCAAGCCCGAATGGGGCTAGGAACCCGCGAATGCAAGGCATCGCGGTTCCCAGTATCAGCGGAGCTAGGAACCCTATTGTAATCATTCTCGTTTTTATTATTATTATTATTATGGGTCCAAGCCCGAATGGGGCTAGGAACCCGTGAATGCAAGGCATCGCGGTTCCCAGTATCAGCGGAGCTGGGAACCCTATTGTAATCATTCTCGTTTTTATTATTATTATTATTATTATGGGTCCAAGCCCGAATGGGGCTAGGAACCCGCGAATGCAAGGCATCGCGGTTCCCAGTATCAGCGGAGCTAGGAACCCTATTGTAATCATTCTCGTTTTTATTATTATTATTATTATGGGTCCAAGCCCGAATGGGGCTAGGAACCCGCGAATGCAAGGCATCGCGGTTCCCAGATCCAGCGGAGCTAGGAACCCTATTGTAATCATTCTTCCGCTGCTAATTCCACTACTGCAGCCTAGATGGTAACTGCTAGGGACACGAAACTCAGGGTAGGTACAAGCCCCTGCAAGTAACTCAGGTGTAAAAATCCGCACACTTCTACCACTAGGGGGCGCTATAAGCAAGGTCAACGCATTTGGACTTGGCCTACGAAGGCGTATATCAAAATCCTTATATCCACGCGTTCGGGGGATCGAGCTGAATCTCGTGGTATAGGCCACGCCCATTTCCGCCAAAGAATTTTTTTTGCAAAATCGCAAAAACTCGAAAACCTATTTTAATTAACTCCTCCGAAGCTGCAAGTCCGATCGGCACGAAACTTGGCACGGACCATCTCTGGACCGAGCCGAACAAAGTTTCTGGAGGGAATTTTGATCCGGCTTTCAACTGCTTGCAGTTCTAGTTATTATTATTATTATTATTATTATTATTATTATTATTATTAGTAGTAGTAGTAGTAGTAGTAGTAGTAGAAGTACAAGAAGAAGACGAAGAATCCAAGATGGAGGATGCATTTCTCTACTGAGTTTTCCAGTCACATACAGTGTCCCACTAAAAATAGAAAAATGATTTCCAAGCATGGTGTATGAGTAAAGACTTTAACCTACTGTAATAGTTCTGCATGAATTGTGATTATTGATAAGTTAGTACTTAGTATTTTTCTTGCACAGTGGTGTTTAGGTAAACTACACTGAGCAAACAAAATAAAGGGAACACTTAAACAACACAATGTAACTCCAAGTCAATCACACTCCTGTGAAATCAAACTGTCCACTTAGGAAGCAACACTGATTGACAATCAATTTCACATGCTGTTGTGCAAATGGAATAGACAACAGGTGGAAATTAGCAAGACCCCCCCAATAAAGGAGTGGTTCTGCAGGTGGTGACCACAGACCACTTCTCAGTTCTTATGCTTCCTGGCTGATGTTTTGGCGGTGCTTTCACTCTAGTGGTAGCATGAGACGGAGTCTACAACCCACACAAGTGGCTCAGGTAGTGCAGCTCATCCAGGATGGCACATCAATGCGAGCTGCGGCAAGAAGGTTTGCTGTGTCTGTCAGCGTAGCGTCCAGAGCACGGAGGCACTACCAGGAGACAGGCCAGTACATCAGGAGACGTGGAGGAGGCCGTAGGAGGGAAACAACCCAGCAGCAGGACCGCTACCTCCGCCTTTGTGCGAGGAGGAGCAGGAGGAGCACTGCCAGAGCCCTGCAAAATGACCTCCAGCAGGCCATAAATGTGCATGTGTCTGCTCATACGGTCAGAAACAGACTCCATGAGGGTGGTACGAGGGCCCGACGTCCACAGGTGGGGGTTGTGCTTACAGCCCAACACCGTGCAAGACATTTGGCATTTGCCAGAGAACACAAAGATCGGTAAATTCACCACAGGCGCCCTGTGCTCTTCACAGATGAAAGCAGGTTCACACTGAGCACATGTGACAGACGTGACAGAGTCTGGAGATGCCGTGGAGAACGTTCTGCTGCCCGCAACATCCTCCAGCATGACCGGTTTGGCGGTGGGTCAGTAATGGTGTGTGGTGGCATTTCTTTGGGGGGCCGCACAGCCCTCCGTGTGCTCGCCAGAAGTAGCCTGACTGCCATTAGGTACCGAGATGAGATCCTCAGACTGTAGTTTGGTTTTCCACTCTCATTTTGAGTGTGACTCCAAATCCAGACCTCCATGGGTTGATAAATTTGATTTCCATTGATAATTTTTGCGTGATTTTGTTGTCAGCACATTCAACTATGTAAAGAAAGGAGTATTTAATGAGATTATTTCATTCATTCAGATCTAGGATGTGTTATTTTAGTGTTCCCTTTATTTTTTTGAGCAGTGTATGTACAGAATTATAATGAATAAAGTAAATGGCCAAAGTGATATATTAACATGACAATACATGAAATTAACATTATATTTTTATTTAATGTAAGAACATTATGTTAATACAGTCTTTTATACTGCTGTAGGTTGTGGATAGTAATGATATAACACCTTTCATGACCATCGTTTATTTCTGCTGACCAAACGTCCCCAGCTCAAGTATACTTACTCAGATGTCCTGGAACTTTCAGGCGTCACTCAGGTCTGCTGACTTACAAGTTTAATATTGTGATGTGTTTAAAAGCTCCAGAGCAGTTAGTCAATAAGAAACTCTAAATATTCATGTTACATGTAACGTCTGTTTCCAGCTGACTAACAGTCTGCATCATTAACACGCACTGTTTACCGATTCACTTACTGTGTGTGTGTGTAGCATGTTGCTAACAGCCGTTAGCGTGTTAATGTTATTGTTTACATCTGCCGTCTCTGTGTAAATAAATGGGTTGCCGTGGCAGCCTGCTAATGAGGCTAATTAGAGGAATACCGCCGCCGAGCCACCCTCGTTAAGAGGCGACAGCCGGAGGAAGCACACAGAACACACACACACACACACAGAACACACACAGAGTGTTGTAAGTGTGTGTGTGTTTTCGGGTAATCGGCTGAAGTCATCGTCCTTAAATCCACCTTAAACAGTTTCTTCAGCAGTCAGAGCTATCAATCAAACCGTGTGTGACCCCGCCCACTCAGTACTGACAGGAAGTCTGAAGTGAAACTCCTGAAAGCTGTTTGACCTTTGAACGTGTTCAAAAAGTCATTCTCTGCACTTAACCCATCCCTGAAAGGAGCCTGGGGACCAACTCTAGATCTATGCCAGTGGCACTGGTGGAGTGACTGGAGAACCAAATATGGACACATAGAAAATCCCAGGACGACCGGGGTTCGAACCCAGGACCTTTAATGCTGGCCACCGCGCCACCCTCATTTAACCCAATCCTCATTTACCACCCTCTCAGTTGTTCTACGGAACAAATGGCTGTTGCCAGAGCAGATGCTGTTATTCGGAGGGGACAGTACCTGGAGAAGATCTCAGGAGAGGATTAACCATCAGGACAAAAACTGCTGCTTATCAGAGCAACGATTGCCTCACGATGTCTCACAGCGTCTCACTGCGCCTCAATGCTTCTCACGATGTCTCACAGTGCCTCACTACACCTCACAGCGTCTCACTGCATCTCACTGCACCTCAATGCGTCTCACTATGTCTCACAGTGCCTCACTACACCTCACTGCGTCTCACTGTACCTCAATGCGTCTCACTATGTATCACAGTGCCTCACAGCGTCTCACTGCATCTCACTGCACCTCAATGCGTCTCACAATGTCTCACAGTGCCTCACTACACCTCACTGCGTCTCACTGTACCTCAATGCGTCTCACCATGTATCACAGTGCCTCACTACACCTCACTGCGTCTCACTGTACCTCAATGCGTCTCACCATGTATCACAGTGCCTCACTGCATCTCACTGCATCTCACTGCACCTCAATGCGTCTCACAATGTCTCACAGTGCCTCACTACACCTCACTGCGTCTCACTGTACCTCAATGCGTCTCACTATGTATCACAGTGCCTCACTACACCTCACAGCGTCTCACTGCATCTCACTGCGTCTCAATGCGTCTCAATATGTATCACAGTGCCTCACTACACCTCACAGCGTCTCACTGCATCTCACTGCATCTCACTGCGTCTCACTATGTATCACAGTGCCTCACTAAGCCTCACAGTGTCTCACTGCATCTCACTGCGCCTCAATGAGTCTCACTATGTCTCACTGCGTCTCACAATGTCTCACAGCGCCTCACTAAGGCTCACAGCGTCTCACTGCACCTCAATGCATCTCACTATGTCTCAATGCATCTCACAGCGTCTCACTGCATCTCACTGTGCCTCAATGCGTCTCACAATGTCTCACAGTGCCT
>NW_025737930.1:0-10767 GCF_021292245.1 Micropterus dolomieu
GCATGCAGCAAAATAAGAGTGAGTTCCAAAATTAAACTTTGTAAAATCTTTGCTAAAGCTTTGTGTGACAAACTTACCATCATTAAAGAACTAAAGAATAAAATGAAATAATTACAGTAAAATAGTATAACAGTGAGTTAAAATTAAACAGATTTTTAAATTACCTTCAACAGCATGCAGCAAAATAAGAGAGAGTTCCAAATTACTTTGCTAGTGCTTTGTCTTACAAACTTGCCATCATTATCACTCAAAAGCTGTAGCCTAGTCTTAAACTTGTGAGTCTGTGTCTCCTCTTCTCTGTCCTCTCTCTTTCTGGTGTAGCATAGGCTGTGCAGGGTGAATTGAGGAATGTGCTCCACCCCCTGCACCTCCTTCCATACCTCCCTCCCTCCCTCCCTCTGTTTTCTCAATGAGTCGTGTCCTCCCTCCCTCTGTTTTCTCAATGAGTCGTGTCCTCCGTGTTGTGTGTTTTAACTGTCATTAGCATCTTCAGGTAATCTTGTAGACCAGTTATGGAATAGAGTTATCTATAACCCCAGACTCCGGTTGTTAAAAACGGTCTGGTTTTATCAGACAGACTTTGTTTTTGAAACAGGAACCTATTTTTATCAGCCGGAGACAAGAGTTTGGAACTACAGACTATATAATAATCTGGTTGTACCAGAAGGAACGGTCCCCAACCCCTCACCAGTTATCTCCCACATGCAGCGCAGCACTCAGAGGTGTTTTTTTTTCTTTTTTTTCTTACTTCTATAATTACCCTACCAGAAATCCAGAGGTCTTCACACTAGTGACCTGAAACCAGAGCGATGACCCTTCAAAGAGAACACGGTACGCATTCAGCCTTTCCTCCGTAACTTAAGAAATAGCAAAAATCGACACTTTGTATTTTCATTCCAGCTTGTTTTCAATAGTTGTTTTCAACAGTTTTTGACTTAATCGGCAATGAGCTTCATTCAACCACATATCACCCTGAAGGTAAGAGGGCCTTCTATGTAGTACTGTGAAATAGAAATATTCTATATTTTAAAGTGTCCTATCCTGATGTCTATTTTGTATATTGTTTTTACAGATTTCTACTCAGAGGAACAAATAGGGTCTACAAGGGAGAATGGCATTCCGTCAGATCAGGTGGTAGATCTCACAGGAGAAGTCGGTAAGTAAGGTTACCTTAACTTTTAATCAGTGTGTAGGTTTTATTTATTTATTTACAAACTTTTACGCAGATGTGGTAACAGTACTCTTTTCTTTCATTACACCCGCAGATGGTGCGAGCGATTGTGAACAGTACTATATGCAGGGTCTCTCCACTACCTTTTACGAGGAAAACGCTCCGGTTCTGGAATCGGATCAGCCCTCGGTTTCAGTACCGCAAGCGTACATAACACCGGGGCCCCCGAAACACGATGAGCCGGATGTGTCCCCGGAGTCACCCGTCGATGATGTAGAGCGCTCCAGTCAGGCCGCAGATGGGAGATCACGTAACGGATCACCGGTAGAAGCACGGGGACTGACAGCGGAGGAAATCATTCATCCGGACCCAGCAGAACCATGTATGCAGATGAATCAGACTGAGCCTAAACCGATCAACGGACCTCGGAAAAGGGAACACCGTAGAAGGCTCATTTCAACCAGCAGTAGCAGTAGCAGTAGTAGGAGCAGCAGGCCACCCACACGCAGTAAGTCTAATTGTTTATTATAACGCTCGGGGGCAGCGCATTTTATTTAGCTCATGTAATATCATTAACCAGCCAACAGACGTCGCTCTAAAACCATTAACCTAGCAAATATGCAGTCTTAATAAAATAGTATAGCCTATATACACAGTTTCCCGTGATACCATGTTGCTGATTATTAGGCTATACAATTAATGAGTTAAAAGTAATCCACACTAATTTCTCAAATACAACACCATGTCAAATGTTCTATGCAGCAAGTAGTCTTATGAGTTATTTAACCTGACTTTAAAAGCTATTTTGCTTCTTTTTCATAAGGTAGGCTATTACTGTGGTGTTTGTTTGTTTGTTTTGCACTTCTACAGTGTTTTGGTACTGATGTCTGACATTCAGGATATTTAGTTACAAGATAATGTAAGAGTTTTAAAAAAACTTTAATGATGCCATGCAAATAATTTTTAAAAACTAGTTTGCTTGTTTGCTATAAAGTATTAATGTAGTGAGTTTTAGGGGTGAAGCCTGACTTTCAGTATTAAAATACACAAAAGAGGTTAAAGTGTCTTTGTTTTTGTCTCCCTCCATCAAACAGACCCAGACCATTCATGAGAGGCTGTCAGAATTGCTGTCGGACTGCCCATGATCAACTAGTTTTAATGAGTAATGCTTTCCGACTAATGGGTGAAATGCTGGCTGTCTACAGTGATCATAATTAGTAAGGTGATTTATCTGAAATTGTTTCAAATTATTTTTTATTTGTTTCATTGGGTAATTGTTTTTATTGTTGATTTTCACTTTGCAACAGTTAGATAAACGTGTTATTCATTTTAATTTATGACGTTGATATTTTTCAAGGTTTAAGTGTGTTTTGATTTTTATGATAATGGTTGAAAACAAACCATTAGGGCTTAGGCTGAGTTTATCAGACGAGGTAGATCAACATTTTCAGAATGAGTCAAACTTTCAAAATGGTATAACTGAAAATAATGTAATTGAAAACGAGACCTCCTCCAGTCAGTTCTTAGATCCATTACACGCTATAAATCAAGCTCTCGTTGATCTGGAACGCTTAGAAAATGAAATACCAACTGTTTTATTAGATGAAATCAACCAAATGAATGAACCCTTTAACCAAAACAACATCCCCTCTTTACCTGAGCATGAGCATATTCCTGTCTTAAACTCATCTGTGTCTCCAGACCCCTTGAGTCAAATACAAAATGCTCTCTCCGAGCTTGAAAATAATGCAAACCCTGCCTTAATCCCCTCCACATCCTCGGCCTACCAGACCCCCATTAACTCCCCCCTCATGGACCATGTAACCAACACTCCTCCCTTGCAACAGCAAGGGGGTAGCACGACTCCAAATATTGACCCTGTGGCACCTCAAGCAAGAGTCATATCACGACATAGATTCTGTAATTATGAAATACGCCAGGTGTTGCGCTTTCCTTCTCCAACCAATGCAGAGGGTGTAGTGGATTATGCTCAGTTTTACAATGGTACACTGGAGCAGGTAGATGTGATTTTACAACAAGCCTTGTCACACAGGAGACCCCAAGATGTGGCGAGATAAGAGGGGAAAATTTATGTAATAATGCATCAGTTATCTTACAGGATGGTGATGTTGACAATTTAGCAGGTTTTGAAAGACTTTTGCTTCGCATTGTACAATCCAATTGGACCATTATGACAGACGGTGATCTAGAACTGGTTCTCCAAGTGAATGTGAATGTTAAATAGCGAAATCTTAAAAAAAAAACAACGCTTTCTGTACATTGTAGAAAACGAGGGGAATAAATTGTGTTTCGCTGTCTGTCTGGCTCATCTTCTGCATCCCCTCCTCAACGATAGACAGGCTCTTGAATGCGGTAGAGAGATTCAAAACAAAGTGGGAATGGATGATCAGACACCTGTAGCCTTAAGCGACATCACACGATTTGAACGGGCTTTGGACTGCAAAATTGTAGTGTTTTATAGAGGAGACGACGATAGGACCCTCTGTAAATTCATGACCAAAAGCCCAAGACAGAGTAAAACCCTATTTTTGTTTCTCTTTCAGAACCACTACTATGGTATAAAAAATCTAAAGGACTTTCTGGGTTCCCCATATCTGTGTGAGTACTGTTACACAGGGTACAACTGTGTGCTGAGTCACAGATGCCCTGCTCATTGTTCCATTTGCTATGACCCTACCTTTATTCAGAAGGGGTTTCGACCTGTTGTGTGTAAAGAGTGTAACAGGATATGTCGTTCAGAATTCTGCCTGACAAAGCACAAAGAGCCTACAGAGAGCCCCAGAGCCCAAAAATTCGCCAGCACGTGCTTGTTGTACAAAAAATGTAACAAATGTGCACAGCTTTACTACTCAGCGATGAGTGGTGAAGGTAAACCACACACATGTCCTGTGGTGAAGTGTAAAATCTGTGGTGAGAATTTGACCTCTGACGTTACAGATAAGAGTGAGATGCACCAGTGCTACATCCAGACACTACCCCTGAAACAAAACACACAGAAAAATTGGTGTTTTATGATTTTGAAACATACGTCAATGAAAATGGTGTTCACATACCCTTTTTGTTGTGTACAAAAATGTTAGATGGCAAAACATGGAGCTCTCAAGGCAGAAATTGTGCCAACGATTTTCTCATGCATTTCAGACGCCCTCTGTACAAAAATGCTGTGTTTATTGCTCACAATGCTCGAGGTTTTGACTCCTACCTACTCCTCAACGCCATGCTTGAATAAGCATTAAAACCCTCTTTGATTTTGCAAGGTTCAAAAGTCATCTGTATGACAGATCCAGATTTTAATCAAAAATACATTGACTCACTCTCCTTTCTTTCCATGCGTTTAGCCGATATGCCAAAAGCTCTCGGTTTCGATGACAGAATTAAAGGCTATTTTCCCCATAATTTTAGCTCACCTGCCCATTTGACCTACATAGGTCCCTATCCAGAGCCAAAAATGTACAGTACAGAACGCATGACTACGGTACAACTGAAAGATTTTAACTCCTGGTACGAGACAACGCGCTACATTTGATTTCATGAGAGAGGCCTGCCTCTATTGTGAAAATGATGTTGAGATTCTCGCAGAGGGGTGCAAGCTGTTCAGAAAACAGTATATTGATGAAACAGCGGTTGACCCGTTTAGCCGTGCGACTATAGCATCTGCATGCATGAAAGTTAACTACACACGCCAGTTCAAAACGTATTCAAACGCAGGCATTCAGTGGTTGCAATGGGTGGCAAGCACCAAAAACATCTTCATTCAACATGCTTTAAATGAGGGGGAAAACAACTGGGAAAATACTTTGTAGATGGTTTTGCAGAGATCCAAGGTGTGAAATATGTATGGGAGTTTCTAGGATGTTTTTTCCACGACTGCCCGAGTTGTTTCAAAGCTCATGAGACCAATCCTTTGACTGGCTACCCTTTTGAGGAGTTGCATGCGAGGTGTGAGGAGAAATTACGTGAGTTACAGGCCATCCACAATGCTAAAGTGATTGTCACGAGAGAGCACACATGGACAGAGATGAAAAAATCACATCAGGGGTTAAAAGATTTTCTCAATTAGTATAAAGCTCCTCAACCTCTCTCAACCCGCAAAGCTTTGTATGGTGGTCGAACCTGTGCAGTAAAGTTGAGACACAATTTTGAAACAATTGAATTTAACGAGGCCTTGGAGATGGGGTATCGGGTAGCTGAGATCACAGAGGTATGGCAATTTGATAGACAGAGCGACTCGATTTTTGTTCAGTACATGCACACTTTTCTGAAGGGTAAACAGGAAGCTTCAGGCTACCCCCCTGAACCCAAAGATCAGGCAGCCCGAGAAAAGTACATCAAGGATTATCAGACCAATCAGGGTATTTTGCTGGATGCGTCTAAAATTCATCCGAATCCTGCAAAAAGACAAGTCTCCAAATTATGTCTCAACACATTCTGGGGGAAATTTGCACAACGCTTGAATCAGACACAGACTAAACTAATCACTGACCCTGAAGAGTTTTTTAACTTTATGTTTTCTGGAAAATATAAAGTTAAATACTTTTCCTTTGTCAAAGACAAAACAGCATTGTTGCAGTGGAGTTATGGTGAGCAATGTATTGCCCCTCCAAACAAGGTAGACAACGTCTTTATAGCTGCTTTCACCACAGCTTATGGGCGTCTAAAGTTGTACAGTTATTTGGAGCAGCTGCAGGAGAGGGTCTTGTATTATGATACAGACAGTATTATCTATGTCACAAAAGAGGGGGAGAGACGGCTTGACCTGGGTAATTACATGGGAGATTTGACTGATGAGTTAGATGGTGATAGCATAAAAGAATTCATAAATGCATAAAGGTTATGCATACCAGACTCGAAACAACAAAGTAGTACTTCGTGTAAAGGGTATCACTCAAACGCATGATTGTTGTGAACAAGTTAACTTTAACAGTGTCAAACAGTTGGTGGAGAATTATGTGCTAAACTCTGATGATGGGGGTGTCATTGAAACACCTCAGCACAATATTGTACGAGATAAAAGGGGGTTTTTCCTTAGAAACTCATCATTCCAGAAAAAGTTTAGAGTGGTGTATGACAAGAGACGGTTACTGAGCCAAGGTCAAACCCTGCCTTTTGGCTATTGAAGAAAAAAATGTTTTCATCCAATGAAATTGAGTTTGACCCTAGACTAAGAACACCTTTCTCCTGTCAAATTGTGGGGCCAAGCGGGTCCGGTAAAACTTATTTTGTAAAGTCTGTGTTGGAATCCTGTAATCATGTCAAGTCTGTGTTGGAATCCTGTAATCATGTCATCGACAACATGCCTAGTAATATTGTTTGGATTTTTACTTCTTATCAACCGATGTACACTGAACTGCAACAGAAGAATAAAATGATCAAATTTGTCGAGGGATTGCCTGATTCTTTTGATGATGAAATTCTATTCTATAAAATTTTCACACAGTACAGGCATCACAAAAAAATGAGTGTTATCATGTTGACTCAAAATGTATTTCACCGTGGAAAGCACAGTAGGACAATTAGCTTAAATTGTAACTATTTGGTGTTTAAAAACCCTTGAGATAGATTACAGATGAGTATATTAGCTCAACAAATATTTCCCGGACGAAAAGCCTTTTTCTTAGAAAGTTTTGAAGATGCTACCAAAGATCCTCACGGCTACTTAATCTTGGACCTCACACCTAGTTGCCCAGAAGCTTACAGACTAAGATCAGGAGTACTACCCCACCAGTGGCCTGTTGTCTATCTTCCCAAATCAAAGTCCTGATCCAACATGTCAGCACGTTTAAAAAGGAATGCGCCTTTACTGAGGGCTTTATGTCACGCCACGCCTCAAAAGCGTAAAGATATTCTCAACAATTGCTCATCGGACTTTCTTCAGTCTTTGTGTGAACTCTCTTTGAATCTTTTAAAAGGAAACATCAGCTCAATATAACAAACTCAAAAAACAAAAGAAAATTATAAGGTTGCTAGCTAATAAAAAAACAAGTCTTAAAACCAAACATAAGGCTCTGACAAAACAGTCTGGAGGCTTTCTGTTATCTCTTCTTTCAAGTATCCTTCCTGTCATTTTGGGAGGGCTAATTAATAGATAAATCATGAGTCAGAAAATGTTTTTGGTGACGCCTCAGCAACTAAACCGCCTGAATCATTTTGTTCCATCTGCATCCAACGCTGAAACAATGAGACATATGGTAGAAAATGATTTGGATGAAAAAATGAGGGCAATACTAAATGAGGATGGTATGAACGCTTAAAAAATTAAGAAATACAATGCCCTGCTGCAAAGATACCTAGCTCTGGTCAAACAAGGAGAGAAGGAAGAACGCCACATTACTCTGACAGTAGCTAAAGATTCTGAGGCACTGAAGCAGCGAGTAGAAGGAGAAGAAGAAGAAGAAGAAGACAAGAAACTGGATGAAACAGCAAGGGAGGTTGTACAAAACTTGCCGGCTCGCTATCGTAACAATGCACAGTACATCATAAAGAAATTAACCAAGAGCCGGGGTGGGTGGACTCCCAGGGGAGAGTTTGTGTAAAACGGAGATGGTGTGAAAGGTTCACACCTGCTAGACTTGTTTAAAAGTCTGACCGTCTCCCTTAAAAAATCCCAGCCTCCTAAGGGTTGGACAGGCTTTTTGAATACTTTGTCAGAACTCAACATCCCTTTATCAATGATGAGCAACCCTCAAGCTCGAGAGCAATATAGGCAACTTCAAACGGTAGGACCCTGGGAAGATGAGGAGGAGGTGATGTCCCTGCCGATAAAGAAGGGAAGACGGAAAAAGCAGACACCCCATGCCCCTCGCAGGGATGCAGAGGATGATGAGACACCGCCCTTACTATTTAACCCTCCCGCTGCCCCGGCTTTGCGTAGACATGGCGCGTCCTCCTCGGGGTCAATGTGTCCCGCAATCCGCCTGGGACAGTAGGGGAGCACGCAGCTTTCGCAGAGAAATTTCATGCACCCGCGGCAGACGGTGTGCGTTTTGCGATCCCTTTTCAGCGGGCACAACTGACACCTCTTTCTCTTGCTGTGTGCTTGGGACTGGCCGAGTGGAGCTGCGTACATGGGACCGGCCGAGTGGAGCTGTGTGGAGCTTTGTGCTCGGGAGCAGCAGAGTGGATCTGTGTGCATGGGACCAGCAGAGTGGAGCTGTGTGCTCGGGACCAGCAGAGTGGAGCTGTGTGCATGGGACCAGCAGAGTGGAGCTGTGTGCATGGGACCAGCAGAGTGGATCTGTGTGCATGGGACCAGCAGAGTGGATCTGTGTGCATGGGACCAGCAGAGTGGATCTGTGTGCATGGGACAAGCAGAGTGGAGCTGTGTGCACGGACCAGCAGAGTGGAGCAGTGTACATGGGACCAGCAGAGTGGAGCTGTGTGCTCGGGACCAGCAGAGTGGAGCTGTGTACATGGGGCCATCCGAGTGGAGCTGTGTGCTGGGGAGCAGGGACCAGCAGAGTGGAGCTGTGTGGGGCAGTGTACATGGGACCAGCAGAGTGGAGCTGCGTGGAGCAGTGTACATGGGACCATCCGAGTGGAGCTGTGTGCTGGGGAGCAGGGACCAGCAGAGTGGAGCTGTGTACATGGGACCAGCCGAGTGGAGCCGTGTACATGGGACCAGCCGAGTGGAGCTGTGTGGAGCTCTGTGCTCGGGAGCAGCAGAGTGGATCTGTGTGCTCAGGACCAGCTGAGTGGAGCTGTGTGGATCTGTGTGTTGTGTATTTTTTTGTGTGTTTTTTTTTTTTCAACGGGTCTCCGTGACCCGGTCTGGACAGCGCGAGGGCGCTGCTTATTCGGCGAGTATAGTTCCGAGGGTAGCGAACGGCCTCTTTGACCCGGTCTGCACAGCGCGAGGAGACTGCGTATTCGATGAGGCGTGAAATTATGTTTTTTTTTTTCAACGGGTCTCCGTGACCCGGTCTGGACAGTGCGAGGCCGCTGCGTATTCGGCGATTATAGTTCCGAGTGGAGTGAGCGGCCTGTTTGACCCAGTCTGGACAGCGCGAGGAAGCGAGAAAGTCCCCTGAGTAGTTCCGAGCGGACGTTTTGACCCGGTCTGGACGGCACGAGGGCGCTGCGTATTCGTCAAGTATAGTTCCGAGGGGAGCGAGCGGACGTCTTGACCTGGCCCGCTGCGTGTACCCACGAGTTGTCAGACAGATGGGCGCGAGAGGGGCGAGTCCCATTGCACCCGGTCTGTTCGAAGGGAAGGGAAGGAAGCGAGCCGAAGTCATTATGACCCGCTCGGGGCAGCGGGAGGGAAGCTCATGAAGTCGTAACTACTGAGAGCTATGGGTATACTTGGCTCAATAGAGCTGTGACTCTCTGTCAGCCTGGCTACAGTGCTGAAAAGAAACCTGGGGTTGTTCCTATTTTCCTCTATTAATGACGAGTAGTACGCTGCTCTGGCGTTACGGAGGGCCTTCCTATAAGTTTAAAGACTATCTTGCCAAATTACACGAGAATTTTTCAGTTTGGTGGAATGCCAATTTCCGTGATATTTGCTTTAATTTGCGAGTTTCAGTATTATACCATGGAGCTAACCGTCTTTGTTTTATTATTTTCTTTTTTAGAGGGGCTACAGAGTCGAGTGTCATTCGCAGCGAGCCTGCAGCACTATCAACAAGATGATCGATTTGGGAGGGACTGAAATTAGCATAGGAGTCCTCCGTTACTTTGTGACTTGATAATGAATTTAGAGCTGATGGAATCGCATCCTTAAATTTAGCTACAGCACTATCAGACAGACGTCTTGTATAGAAATTTTTGCCCAATGGCGTGTAGTTCAGCAATACAAGCTCAAAAATTATCAAATAGTGGTCAGATAAAGAGAGATTCTGTGGGAACACTATTAAATGTTCAATTTCAATACCAGATACCAAAACAAGGTCGAGGGTGTGGTTAAAACAGTGAGTCGGTTCATGAACACTCTGAGAGAAGCCAATGGAATCTAACAGAGAGATAAACGCAGTACTGAAGCTGTCATTCTCAACGTCCACATGAATATTAAAATCCCCTACAATAATAACTTTGTCCGTTTTAAGGACTAAAGTTGACAAAAACTCTGCAAATTCAGATAAGAATTCAGAGTACGGACCAGGTGCTCGGTACACTATAACGAAGAGAATTGGTTGCAGTGATTTCCAACTTGGGTGTGAAAGACTAAGAACAAGGCTTTCAAATGAGTTAAAGTTTAGTTTAGGTTTAGAGCTGATTGGTAGGCTAGAGTCGAAGATAGCTGCAACTCCACCTCCTCGGCCTGTGCCTCGAGGAATGTGAGTATTAATATGACCGGGAGGGGTGGATTCATTTAGGTTAACATATTCTCCATCACCCAGCCATGTTTCAGTAAGACAAAATAAATCAATATCATAATCTGATATTAGTTCATTTACTAGTACACCTTTAGAAGTGAGAGATCTGATGTTTAAGAGTCCACATTTAATTTTCCTATTAGTTTGCACTATTGCTCTTGTGGTTTTAATTTTTATGAGGTTTTTATGCACAGCTCCTCTTCTGTTTACCTTTGATTTAAATAATTTCAATGGTCGGGGGGCAGACACCGTCACTATAGG
>NW_025737931.1:0-2862 GCF_021292245.1 Micropterus dolomieu
CGCAGGTTTTGCTCACACTGTTCTGTCATTTGGCTGCGATAGATCACATAGCAAACCCTGTTCATTGGTGGGCAGGACACCCGGGTTTTCATTTACAACCACATCACAGTATATTTGGTAAAGCGGTCATGGGGCCACAGAAACATGTACCTTTTTGTTGCGACAGGCCCTTCAGCTGGCACGTTCCCAGGGTCAGGTTGCAGGTGTACAGTCCTAAGCATCCTGTGCAGTGTGAAGAAGAGCTGCAGCTCCTTCTTTGGATTCCACTGCAGCCATGCTGAGGATAAATAACAAATATATGCTGTTATTGTCTTTCTTAGAAAGAGGAAGAGTAGTAAGGTAATGTGAAAGCTCATTAGTGTTTAGAAATAATGCATTTTACTGATTGACAAACAGGTCCCTTAATAATGTACTGTAAGAAGTAGGACAGTGGTCCTGCTGTCGACCTGTGTTCACAGGATATTTTATTCCTGTTGGAGTTCCCAAAATTTCAAAAGATACCATATATGTAAGGCTGAGTTTTAGAGAAATATTTTTAAAATGCGGAATATTTTCTTTGAATGGAATAGTGCAGTCATTAAAGAAAATGATAAGGTCTTGTGTTTGAATATTTTACTAATGTAAACATATAGATGTCTTCATTGTTATGTTAATATTATTAGTATTCATCATATTCACTTTACTGTTGTATGCAGACGTATCTTTAATAAGTGTCTGTGTTGCGCTGGATGAAAAGCAATGGCCCAGAAGGTAGAAAAATATTAATTCCATTCACCTCCATTTTACTGGGAAGGACACAGATATCTCAAAACCTGGACACAACATCCTAACTACTGGCATGTCCAATGAGAAATTAGCTTCTTGCTAAACACTCATTTTCAAAGATTTCCTTTTCCTTGCCTTTATTCAACTTCTGTGTAATTGCGGATTATATGATTTTATCATCACGTCATTATGCACATAGTATGGTATCATTTGTTTTGGCATAAGATAAATAAGATTTACAAATGCATACAATAACAGTTTTCCAATTGCCACATCAAACCTGAAATATTAATATTTCCAGACGTATTTTTAACTTCAGCTTCACAGATCTGATCATTTTCACTTCCAAAAGCTCCCTGTGACAACTGTCTAAAGATATTTGTGACTTTTGTGTGTATTTACAGATTGTTAAATGTGTGTGCACATGATTTTGTTTACTGTTGTGCTTGCTGAAGTGCGATACGTTCGCTTCCCAACCCTTTAATGTATCATATTAATGTTACTGCTCCCCTGCTGCTGTGTTCTATGACTCTTTTTGTTCAGCACTCACCGTGTCTGAGTTAAACTGTCCAAAATGCCTCACACGGCCCACTTTGACACCCTTCTTCCTGGTGAATCCTCCGAAACCTCCGTGCAAGGGGACCATATCTGTTCCCTGTGTTGCTCCAGCATCATAAGAATACTCCTGTCTGGCTTCAGGTAGGGAGGACCGCTGTCTCCCACTGTTTGTCATCAGAGGGGGAGGCTGAAAGACGCTGGTCCACCCAGCCTCTCTTTGCCATGGTGTTATCAGTCTTTTACCTGACTCTACAGAGGGAATATGCAGGCAAGCTATGTAGAAGATAAAAAAGCATTTCGTCAATACGACATGGACATCCATTGGACTCTCTGCAAGTAATTAAACAGTTTCCAAGCTCCCAAGTCTCCAGCACTGCGATTTCATTTATATGTCCCTTCCAGAACTCCACCTCTGCCACGCCCTGCTCCAGAGTGTTTTGCAGTGACGTGATTAGTTCCCTGATGTGTCGCACCTTGACATACAGACCAGCTTTTCTCTTTTATTTCCCAGAACCAATGGGTGCTTTGTTGCAGAATATGATGCGAGGATCTATCCAAGAATAAGACAACTATATTGATATTTTCATTTCTCTGCCACTGATGTGAATGAGAAGTGGAAACCATGTGACAACAATTAGTGAGCTGTCAATCAGTGATGGACTGCCACACTTTGGATCGGGTCAAGTAGAACTCAGGTCAAGACTGTTAGTGCTCTGACTGGTAGACTGTCAGTGTGTTCAGAATTTAGAGGTGGATAGGAGTGCTGTAGCCAACTTGATTTTTGATTTGGATGTGTGTGTTGAACTGGTTCTAAGTGCAGACAGAAATATTCAATTCAATTAACTTTTATTTATATAGCGCCAAATCACAACAACAGTTATCTCACAGCGCTTTTCATAAAAGAGCAGGTCTAGACCGTACTCTATGATGCTATTTACAGAAGCCCAACAGTTCCCACCAAGAGCAGCACTAGGCGACAGAGGCAAGGAAAAACTTCCTTTTAAGAGGCAGAAACCTCGAGCAGAACCATGGCTCAGGGTGGGCGGCCATCTGCCTCGACCGGTTGGGTGTGAAGGAGAGAGAGGGAGAGAGCGAGAGAATGGGGGAGAGAGAGAGAGAGGAACAGCGAGAGGAACAGAGAGAAAGAGGGAGGGGGATGGAAGGAGAGAGAGGGGAGGGAGGCAGCCTACACAATATACACAAAGAGGTACAGACAGTAAAGGTGATGTTGCTATAGACTAAATGAAAAATGGTACAGATATTTATAGTAGTGTTAATGATTATAATAACAATAATAACAATAGGACTAGTAACAATAGTTGTAGCAGAGGGTGTCAAGCAGGAACACGGGGGCAGCAGGTGACCTGCAACCACAGATCCAGACTCCACAGCTCCAGAGCCAGAAACACCTGCAGGAAGTGATAGGAGGAGAGAGGAGAGGGACGAGAAAGCACAAGACTACCAGAAAGGGGAGAAGTTGTGTTAGTAACATGCAATAATGGGATAAGGTTGCATACAGAGGGAGAGAAAGTAGAGGAG
>NW_025737932.1:0-1702 GCF_021292245.1 Micropterus dolomieu
CACATGCCTTTGGTGTGAGAGACCCGGGTTTGAATCTACTGTGAGAGACACCATCGTGTCCCTGAGCGAGACATTTAACCCCTCGCTGCTCCAGAGGCCTGCGACCTCTGACATGTACAGCAGCTGTAAGTCGCTTTGGATTAAAGCGTCAGCTAAATGGATAAATGTAAATTGAATCCGTCGCTCAGGAAAGCAGCATGCAGCCGCTGTTCGGTGGCACAGTGAATATGATTGATTGTTTGGTTTGTAAAATAGTGACGAATAAACAAACAAAAACAATCTCTCTTTGACGTTGTAACATTACGGGTTTATAAAATACAATGATTCCTCTTTGTTAAAAAATATTAAACACTTGGTTTCAATGTATTTAAGTATAAATATTATATTTTCATGATGAATGTGATTATTATTATTCTCTTTCACAAACTGAATTTGAAAAAAAGATAAATATTTTGACGTATTTTTAAGGAAATAGAACATTATAAATCTGTGAATATATGTAAGTATGTATGTGACAATGTTTCTTATATTTATTATTATTAATAATAATTTTTTCCTCACTGTGTATTTTGCCTTTTCACTGTCCACACTGTTAATGTTGGCCAAAAAGGTTTACAATAAAGTTTTGTAGAAAGATTATTCCTGATTGGCTCAAAGTGCGGCGGCGTCATCGTCAGTCGGCCAATCAGATGGCTCGTGGTCCCGCGGTTGTTTGAAAATAGAAATGGCCGACGTCCGAGCGTAAGTGTCTGTTTTTAACGAACAGCTCCAGATGTTTGCGTTTAAAACGTGTTTCAGATGTAACTTCAGGGTCAGACGGGGTTTTTCTGTCCACACGGTTTAGATTTTGTGACTCAAACGGCTGAAAACATGAGAATAAACGGCGGTAAAGAACGTTAGTAAGCTAGCTGAAGCTAACGGAGCTAACGGTGTAAAGATGGTTGTTAGAGCTCTAACGTCACCTGTCTCTGTGTCTCTGTCTCCACCTGTCTCTGTGTCTCTGTCTCTGTGTCTCCACCTGTCTCTGTGTCTCTGTCTCCACCTGTCTCTGTGTCTCTGTCTCTGTGTCTCCACCTGTCTCTGTGTCTCCACCTGTCTCTGTGTCTCTGTCTCCACCTGTCTCTGTCTCCCTGTCTCTGTGTCTCCACCTGTCTCTGTGTCTCTGTCTCCACCTGCCTCTGTGTCTCTGTCTCTGTGTCTCCACCTGTCTCTGTGTCTCTGTCTCCACCTGCCTCTGTGTCTCCACCTGTCTCTGTGTCTCCACCTGTCTCTGTGTCTCTGTCTCCACCTGTCTCTGTGTCTCTGTCTCCACCTGCCTCTGTGTCTCCACCTGTCTCTGTGTCTCTGTCTCCACCTGTCTCTGTGTCTCTGTCTCTGTGTCTCCACCTGCCTCTGTGTCTCTGTGTCTGTCTCCCTGTCTCTGTGTCTCCACCTGCCTCTGTGTCTCTGTGTCTGTCTCCCTGTCACTGTGTCTCCACCTGTCTCTGTCTCTGTGTCTCCACCTGTCTCTGTGTCTCTGTCTCCACCTGTCTCTGTCTCCCTGTCACTGTGTCTCCACCTGCCTCTGTGTCTCTGTCTCCACCTGTCTCTGTGTCTCTGTCTCCACCTGCCTCTGTGTCTCTGTCTCCACCTGTCTCTGTGTCTCTGTCTCCCTGTCTCTGCCTCTCTGTGTCTCTGTCTCTGTGTCTCTCTCCGTGTCTCA
>NW_025737933.1:0-1037 GCF_021292245.1 Micropterus dolomieu
ACAGTGAAGCACAAAGTGAAACACACACACAGTGAAACACAAAGTGAAACACACACACAGTGAAGCACACACAGTGAAGCACAAAGTGAAACACAAAGTGAAACACACAGTGAAGCACACATAGTGAAACACAAAGTGAAACACACACAGTGAAGCACACATAGTGAAACACAAAGTGAAACACAAAGTGAAACACACACAGTGAAGCACACATAGTGAAACACAAAGTGAAACACACACACAGTGAAGCGCACACACAGTGAAGCGCACACACAGTGAAGCACACATAGTGAAACACAAAGTGAAGCGCACACACAGTGAAGCGCACACACAGTGAAACACAAAGTGAAACACACACAGTGAAGCGCGCACACAGTGAAGCGCGCACACAGTGAAGCGCGCACACAGTGAAGCGCACACACAGTGAAACACAAAGTGAAACGCACACAGTGAAGCACACACAGTGAAGCACACACAGTGAAACACACACAGTGAAACACACACAGTGAAGCACACACAGTGAAACACACACAGTGAAACACACAGTGAAACACAAAGTGAAACACACACAGTGAAACACACACAGTGAAGCACACACAGTGAAGCACACACAGTGAAGCACACACAGTGAAACACACACAGTGAAGCGCACACACAGTGAAGCGCACACACAGTGAAGCGCGCACACAGTGAAACACAAAGTGAAGCGCGCACACAGTGAAACACAAAGTGAAGCACACACAGTGAAGCACAAAGTGAAAAACAAAGTGAAACACACACAGTGAAGCACACATAGTGAAACACAAAGTGAAACACACACACAGTGAAGCACAAAGTGAAACACACACACACAGTGAAACACACACAGTGAAACACACACACACAGTGAAACACACACAGTGAAGCGCACACACAGTGAAGCGCACACACAGTGAAGCGCACACAGTGAAGCACAAAGTGAAACACACACACAGTGAAACACAAAGTGAAACACACACACAGTGAAGCACACACAGTGAAGCACAAAGTGAAACACA